>NW_004443979.1:15619427-15636394 GCF_000243295.1 Trichechus manatus latirostris
CCCCGCCAACAAGCGGGAGAAATAATGAGCGAGACCTGGCGGCAGCAGCAGCAGCAGCGCGGAGCAGTCCTGGCAGCGGCAGAACTGCTCCGGCAGCGGCGGCGGCGGCAGCACCAGCAGCGGGAGCGAGCGCAGCGCTAGCGCGGCGCCGGGACCGCCGCGCTCTTTCCCGGCTCCTGCCCTCCTCCGCCGCTAGCTTCTCTCTTTGCATCCACCTCCTTCCCCTCCTCCTGCTCATTCACTCTTTCCCTCACTCTCCCCTCCTCCTCGGCTTCTCCCCGCCAGCCCCCGCGCTCTCCCACTCCCTCTGCCCGTCCTCCCCGCTCCCCTCCTCCCGCTCATTCACTCGCCCCTTTCCCTTCTCCACTGTCTCCCCCTCTCTCCTTTCTTCTCCTTCTTTCACCCTCCGTCTTTCACACCCCCTCCATTCCCCAGTCTCCTTTCTGACACTGCACTGCAGCTGCTCCTCAGCCCTGCCCCCTCCCCAGTGAGAACAAACCAGCAACATTGCTTTTTTTTTCTAAAGAGATTTCTATCGATCCGATTAAAAAAAAAAAACCTTAAGAAACCCCAAACGCAAAAAAAAAAAAAAAAAAAAAAAAAGAAGGGAAAAAAAAACAAAAACAGAAAAAAAAGAAAAAGCCAAAACAAAAGGGAGAACCTTCTCCCGGTAGCAGCGGCAGGAACTGCAAACATGATGGCGGCAGCTCCCATCCAGCAGAACGGGACCCACACTGGGGTTCCCATAGACCTGGACCCGCCGGACTCGCGGAAAAGGCCGCTGGAAGCCCCCCCTGAAGCCGGCAGCACCAAGAGGACCAATACGGGCGGTGGGTATCGCTTCCACCTCCCCGCTGGCCCCATCCCCCTCTCGCGGCCCGGACACCTCCAGCTCCAAGCCGGCGGCTCCCGCGCCCCTGCCCCGCGCCCCCTCTTCTGCACCTGCCCGGCGCCTGGCCGTCCCGGACACATTTCCATTTCTGTGTTTATCATTCATCAAAATGGCGACCGGTTTTTCGGAGTAGATCTGTCTATTTAATCTGTCGAGAGGCTGACAATTTAAATATCCTACACCTGGGCAAGGGGGTCTGTTAAGGAGGAGGAGGAGGAGGGCTGACCCCCGAGTGAGGTGATGGCCGCCCGAAGATGCGCGCTGCATTTAACAGTCTGATAAAATAAATAAATAAATGGCACTTGGGTAGCGGATTGCAAATGATTGGGGCACAGGAGAGTTTTCCTCTCTCCATCCCCTTGCTTTGGGCCAGAAGTAGTACGCAAAATCTTGACGAGTGCATGCTGTTACCGCACTTATATTGCCGGTGCAAATGTCTTATTGATTTGTCTTCAGGGGTGTGCATACGAGGGTGGGGGTGTCTGGTACGGTGACTTGTTAGTTAACATCCTGCGCTTCCTTGGAAGATGAGTTATAACGGGACCAGTATCGCTTCTTCATTTGTACTGGAGTCATCTTAACAATGCACCCAATGCATCGAGGCAGAGGTGAATTTATCTCCAGCATGTACATTAGAGACGGATGGGGTGGGGTGGGGGGGTCTGCTGAACGGCACACATGCAAAATTTGGGACATTCATTCACATAAGAAAGCTGGGTTTACCGGGCTGTTTCGTATTTAAGACATGATTAGGTTGAAGGAAATTAAAGTTTATGGAGTTGGCTTTATTTTCTAAAACATTTCATTTCTCTTGGTTCATCCACCCCCTCTCTATTTTAAAAATTGTGATTTTTTTTGAAAAGGAACATTTTCTAGTAACTTTTAAGTGTATTTAATATAAATGACTCCTAAGCTTTTTGACATTAGCAAAAAATCTTCTTAAGGTCCTTTAATTAATGAGCTTAAACAAGATCATGGTAGACTAAGAAGTGCTAAAGAAATGCACTAGGATTACTTAGATTTGTCAGTTCACATCACACTGAGTTATTTCCTGGCAGTTATTGAAGGCTTGGAATACACCCCTACAGTTTGGGTGGATTATTTGGAAGGGGAATGATTGTTTTGCATACTTTAAGTAGTATATGGGCAGTGGCTAATTATGTGTTTGCTAATGACAGAAAAATAGCTCATCACTATTTACAGTCCTGGATTTTTTTCATTTTTCAGTATTTTAAGTGAAGGTTTGTCATTATACAAATCTCTGAAGTTTTGTTATTTCGTTTTACCATAGTAACCACAGATAAAATTGGAAGACTTCCATGTTTGGAATAACAACTGGAATTTAGTCATCAGTTTCTATAGTGCTGCAAAATAATAGAACACGTTCAGATTTTAATTCCAAGTTTGAAAGTATAAATCCTACAAAATAGGAAACATTTTGTACATATTTAAGTGTAATTGACTTATTTTTGTTCTTTTAAAAAATTTTTAACCCCATATTCTCTGCAGCTATATACCCAATTCTTTAATTGCTGTTTTTCCACTTTTGAGGGTGGAGAGGGGATAGTAAGTTTAAAATATCATGTTAACCAAGTATATTTCTTTGCATTTTTCAGAAGACGGCCAGTATTTTCTAAAGGTTCTCATACCTAGTTATGCTGCTGGATCTATAATTGGGAAGGGAGGACAGACAATTGTTCAATTGCAAAAAGAAACTGGAGCCACTATCAAGCTGTCTAAGTCCAAAGATTTTTACCCAGGTAGGTGCAATGATGAAGAGATTGTTTGATGAATCCCCAAGTAAAGACAGAGGATCTAGCTATGTTGTGTGCTGTATTGAAAGAAATTTTTAAACAATTGTGGAGACTTTCTTTATATGTTTGCTTTATTAGAGTATATTATGGAAAATATTTCGGAATATTTCTGTTATTGATTATGTCTAGTTTCTGTAACTGATATATTATTGAGTCTGTGCTTTACACCAATTCCAAGATTATTCTTTTGGGTATTTCTGAATACTTTCTTATTGGCAGGGGGAGGGAGGGGGGATAAGCCTCCAGAATTTAAAGATAGAAACCTGGACAGCTGTCATTAGAAAATAGGATGCCTCTGAAGTTTTCAGACATCATTGTAGTCACAATTAGTCTAGAGTGAATTCAGAAAAAGGGGAGGGGGAAGGGAGACTTCTTAAAGAATGGACCATTTACTTCTAAATCCATTATGTACCTCTTTCTGCTTCATTGCTTTGTTTGTTGGCCCTGGAGTGAAGAGGACAAGTGCTGCCTCTTCACATTTTTTAAATATTGCATTTTTAATGTAATTGTGACAAGGAAATCGAGTATATTATTATGTAAGAAGTAAAATAATGCTTCAGGATTTCTGTTACTTAAGAGCTGTACTCTATTAAAATATATTAACATTTTGTGTGGTATAGTAACCCACTGGAATATGGCAAGTTTCCTAGGCAGTATTATATTTTTGTTGTTGTTACTATTTCGTGTGCTTTTTTTTATATCAAGGGTTACACAGCTTTGCATGTCCATCTTTTTTTATGATTTTGCTACTCAGTATATGGATTTTAAGTTTAATGGGAAAACATCCATAATCAAATAGTGTATCTCCTAGATAAAACGTTGACTCATTTGCTTTTGCTTAGAACTAGCATTTTGCCACTTTTGGGGGTTATTTTATCTTTATGGCCATGAAAAAAATAATTCCATGCTGAGGGGACTGATACTGCTTCTTTTTTTTCTGGTAGAAAAAAAGCTGATTTGCTTTCAGCGATCTATTTCAGTAAGAGTTCTTTAATATGGCAGAGGCATCTGGCATGAATGTAAGCAGAATATTTGGAGGATTTCTTTTTCATAGTCATTCACTTGGTGGTAGAAATATACCATTATTCTGGATAAGAAGGTTTTAGAATCGTTGAACCTGTCATTTATTTGTATAAATTAAATGCCACATTTTGGTGAACGTGGATTTTATTAAACTAAAATACAGTCTATCAAATACGATGTCCCTCTAAAGTTTGTTTCTTGTAAGTATAGTTTTGCAGATGGCTTTTCTTGTTTCTGAAACTTTCTTTATGCATTAAGAAAGTTTGCTAACATATTCACATTCATATGTTTAAAAGGTATATTATGATGAAAAAAATCAACGTGGAATTGTGAAAACCCTTAGTACAAATAAGAGAACTCAAAAGAGCTTGATTGCAGAACTAATAACATGATAGTTCTAGGAAAAGAGCTGCACTGGTAAATTAAATTCACTATCAATAGATGAAAATGAAATAGCTTTTTTGCATTATACATGAGGTGGTATCAGATGTGCAGGGAAGTTACAGAAAATTGATGTTTATCAAGGATATTGCAAATAGTAAATTAAATACCCTTTCATCTGAATATGGTTTATTTTCGGTGAGTTGGAAAGGGTGCATGGAGAATTCGATCTTTTGTTTTTAGTCCACTTAGTTGTGCATTTTTTTCTTATTACATTGAAATTGCTTCTTTTTATAGTTCTGAGGCATGTTATTTGTATAGAGTGAGAATGTTGGAAAAAATGGATAGCTGGAATGACTTGAATAAAATTTCATGTGTCTAGTGACGTAACCTGATCAAGGGTGAATGAAATGTCGGGATAAAAGAAGGCTTATACTCTGTCTGTAACAGGTGGAGACCAATCACACGCTATGAAATCAATTTTGAGGTTAAAATAAGCCTTGTAGTTTATAAGAAGCTTTAAGAATTCTGAACAGTTTGTATTAAAATACAGTTGCAACGAAGTTGTTACCTGTTGGGACAGATACATCTCTCATCTTCTGATAGACTTAGTAATCTTTGTGTTCACACTTGACCACAAGCCTGTGGAATTATCTAAGGTCCTGATATTGTTCAGTTTAATAACCTCTTAGCTCCATTCAGCTTCTCTGATTTATATATACATAAGGCATACTTACCTTGCACATCTCAGACAAGCTAAAGTATAAAGCTGTGATTTATATTGCCGAGATAGAAGGGTATCTTGTAGAGTTATGTAGTAATTCGGAAACCCATTTTTGTGTTTCATATAGTTGTGTGTGTGTGTGTGTGTGTGTGTGTGTATACATATATATGTATATATATGATTTTTGTATTCTATTAGAATGAATATTCTTGATGTTTATTCCACGAAGCCTCTTTCTGTTTCCATATTTGGGAAAAGGTGTACTTTAATTGTATAACCTAATAGATTTTCTCAAATTACTTAAGTTTTGAAAAAGAATGTATCTGAGGTTATGAGTGTAGGTTTTGTTTAAAAACAGGTCAACATCTTTACAGTGTAACTCTGTTTGTAAGGTTTAGTTAAAATACTAGGGTATTTGTGAAAAACTTCTTTGGAGTGTATAACACAGACTGTAGACACACTTTGGGGACATTTGAAGAAATTTCAACTCAAATGAGATATGCACTGATTTATTATAGTCAATACAACCTCTTCATATTTGTCATATCTGTTTTCCTTTCCCTTTTTTTTTTTTGCTCAGGTTATGTCTTGAAAATATCTTTAGCTACCTTGCTTTTCTGAATTTTTTTGATATTTAAGGTTGAAATGAAGCATTTATTCCATATTAATTGGTATGAATTTAGAATTCGTACAACTGGATATTGTATTGTGTATTTCAACGTGCATATATTAAAATAATTTGGAGGAATTGCATGATGAGAAATTGTAAAGTACATTTTCCAATTACTGTAATGGGAATAAAATGAACTGCAAGTAGATTTATTTTACTTTTTGCCGCGGTGTGTAATTCATTAACCTATTTTGTTTATCTAAATCTTAAAGAATACTGATTTATTACTGGTTTAGGACTATATCTTTTTCTTACTTGGTTAAAGCGGCCTAATCTGATTTCTTTATATATCCTTTTTATAAGTAGTTACATAAAGTTTTTATACCTTGTAGTTAAAAACAGAGTTCTCATTCTGGGGAATATATTACTGTATGAGTTTTCAGAATGGCGATAGTGTTCTTTTATTATTTTATTTGGCATCTGAAGATGTGTTTAGTTTTTCTTAATAAACAGACTGATTTTATATTTTAAAATTATTTAATGAATGGTTCAGGTACTTAACTGGAAAAACTTAATGACTGCATTATTGGTTGGGAATGGTAAAGGATGTATAAAATAAATATTTTCATATGTCTTGAATTTTAGAACACTTCATAGTATACCTGTTTTTATTTCATTGTTGTATGACACTGGAGATGCTCATTATATCAGTCAAATAGGAATCCTTCACTGTAATCTTGGCATATATTTGTGTGTATTTTATTTTACACTGTTTTCATGTTTGTGATGATGGCAATTGATCACATTTGATACAAATTACTTCTTTTAGGATTCTAAAGTTAAAATTTAAAATTATAATTCCTAAATTCATTATGTCTTCATTTTATTGCTATCCAACTTGGGTGATGATGCATTTTTTTTTTTTTCAGTCACAAGCCATTGTATGTCTAATTTTAAAAAATCATGAAAAAGCAGAATGTTAGTGAATTTTTCTCTTAGTGAAGGAAATGCCCCAAACTGCCTTTATTTTGAGATAGGAAAATTCAGTGGCCAATTTAGCCTTTAGGGTTGAGAGTATATAAAAATAATTATTTTATGAACATCAGAGGAGTTAATGGAATTTAAGACAGATGATGTTTTCTTGGTTTGTTTTCACGGTTGACAGTACACTGGTAGTATAATGTGAATACCTTTCTTATAGCTTCTAAAAGTTTTAGTATATACTTTTTTCTTTTCTCTTAAATACAAAGCATCTCAAAAATTTGATACATACTTCCAGGCATAACGGCATGAAAATGAATTATAACAGGTAGAAAATAAGGTAGTGTAATTTCCAGCATTGTTGAGCGCATTTAATGAGATAGCTACCGATTATATTGTGCTATACATTTAATTTTAGTAAGTTCAAAGGGTTGTTGACACATTGTTAGTGTTTTTCCTTAAATCCTAAAGTTATTTCGGGCCATTTTATATGTTGTCTCTTTATTTCCTCATTTGAAAGAAGAACCATAGTCTTTTACTTAGACATCTCTGAAAATTTTCTTTTAAAAAAATGATTTATTTTTATACTATATTTTCTTATTTGAAGTAGTAGACGGTCACAACATATGAAGGAACATTATTGGCATAGCCTGAGCTATACTAACATTGCAGGTTCTGAAAAATATACTATTTATACTTGACTCATGCATGCAAATGTTTTGTGACATGAGATTTTTTAAATGATAGAATTAGCTCTAAGTATCTTAGCTATTCATTTTATTTGATTCTTCTGTTTCATTCTGATGTTATGTCTTCTATCATTGATTTAGTATGGTATTGAACATCATTGGTTTTTATGGTACAGTGACACTCTGAAATTTGCTCTTTGAAGCCTTGTGGATTTGGGGAAAAAGTGCTCATTTAAAATTTGTGAAATCATATGGAAATGCTACTAACAACACTGCCTTACAAATATTATCCGCAGATGATTTCAGGAATAGTTTAAAAATAGTGAACGCAATTGTTGAAATAGTTCAATATTTATGTATTGAAGATATTTCATATAATATACCAAGAAGAAAAACAATCTATGTTTTGGGAGCGCTGAGAAATATGTGCTATCACTAAAAACCTGACCAACAAACCATCAATCAAAAAAAACTCAAAAACTCATTTTTATAGTTTTTTTTGGCTCTGGTTTGAGAGACTTAGTTTTTCAAGCTAATAGATGATCCAAATAACATGTATTCATTTATTGAACACTTACTATGTCACCTGTTAACTAAAATTCAGCACCTGATAATTTTTTTTTTTTTTACCATAAACTTTAGCCTTATGTTTCCTGTTCAGTAGAGTCATGTATTAAAGTACAACTTTTATGAGCAAGTGTAGCTTTGTAAAATAAAGTTGCGGGGGATGAGGATGGGAGACTTGTGCTTGATTGCCATCTCATTTCCATCTTTGGATACAGCTCTAGCATAAAGTTAAACAACATCTGCAGAGATCTGACTGGCAAACATCTCTCTGGGATTCATCATTGCAGCCTGCAGCAGGTGCATTCAGCTTTGCAGTCTTTTCCAAAAAGAGGTTAGTTTGTTCTAACATTTATCACTAGACCACTGGGAGCAAGTGACTAGAGAGAAGAGGTTGGTTGTCACTTGTCCAGTGCTGGAATACTACAGGTAATTGGACTGGACTGGTGGGAACCACAGCAGTGTGTGTCTCACATTGCACTGCAGCTCCTGTGGAGCTTAATTAACCTGACCCTCAGAGACTGAAGTGTCATGGTATAAAACACAACATGCAAGAAATGTAACAGTTCTTTTCAGTATTTCTAATGCTTGGGTTGGCAAAGTTTCCATTTTCTTCATCTTATTATCAAAAGATATGGCATCAACTATTCCATATTCTTAATCTGGAAATATTTGTAAACTAAAATGATTTTCCTTGAATCTGAGAAAATCCACATAAAAAGGGGATGGGGTGCTATAGGGATAGAAATTTTTAAAATAACCTTAAGTTAGAAGTATTTAAATTTCCTCTTCCTTCAAGTACATTTTCAAAGCAAGAGTGATTTGAAATAAGTAGATATACGTTGTAATTCTTTTTTCATTATCTTAGATTAATATGTATGTATTTATTCTCATAGGAGAAATAGTCTGTAAATTTAAAATGTGTCTTTTTAGCATGCTGGGGGCTATGGCAAGCAAACTTTACTAATTGTTTTGAAGTGCTTCAACAATCTAGACTATTAGAAATATTTTAAGATGTTTCAATTTAATATAGGTGTACTGTTAAAATGGTTCTTTCCCACATTTTATTACAAATAAATTAAAATTTAGTTAAAAACTCTAAGAATTAGTCTGTTATTTATTTCTGTTGTTTTGAATTTCTTAATTTATTTGAAGTACCGACACACAATATACTTCCATGACATATGTAGAAGTTTCTTGTGTGTTCTGTTAGTATTCCCATTTAATATAGGTGTCTCTTATCACACTCCTGTTTATTAGTTGACCCTCAGATGGAAAACAGTTCATAAGGCAAAAATGTCCTTTAGTTTAGCAAGATATGATATACTATTTTAAAATAATCTAGAATTTTAGAAAATCATTTGGTGTCTTTGTGAAGCAATTTTGTAGTTTTGATTCTTCCATTAACTTTACTAATTTGAATTTTTTGGTATCTATTGAATATAACTTGTCAATTACCCAAAAGTAATTAAGCTTTGAATTTTGCACAGATCTTCTTTCTAATATTTTTTGTAACCTATATACTTTTCTTTAAGGAACTTTCATCAGTATTGCCAATAACTCTTTGATTCTGAAGGTTCTGTTTGTAAGAAAAAGTGTTTTCAATTTAATTATGAATAGTTTATAATTTATTGGCCTTATAGTAATAAAGGGTAGTGACACTAAAATAATCATCTCAAGAGGTCAGGAGAAATCATTCCCACACTTTTAAACGCATGTCATTTCATTTTTCAATCTAAATTTTTTCATTTTTGATATGGTGAACTATTATTTTCTTATCAATTCTCATCAGCACAAAAAAGATGCTTTAAAATTTAACTTATATACTTCACCATAATTTTTAAACTTTTGATAAGGAAAACTTTAAGAGTGAACATTTTAAAGACTACAAAGTAAAAAAAGAATGACTATCATATGCATTTACAAACTTTTAGATATTTTCAGTATTTGCTAATCTATGAACCACTATATGGATATTCTTTTTCATGACAAATCTTGATCATGGAAGCACGTAATCTCCATCATTGATCTTTTGCTGCTTCCTGCAGGGCCTGTCATAGCATCATTGACAGGACCAGATGAAAAATGAAATCAATATCTTGAGTTTTTTAACAACGAAATGATTCAGGTAAGATTATTTGGTGTAGAAAATAAAATATGTTTGACCATTCTTAAACAAATTCTGTTGAATAATTTACATTTTAAATTTACAGTACATTTTTTTCTTTCTTATTTCAAGACCTGTTTTATATGTTACTGATGTTCAGTTTTTTTGAAATTTCTAATGAATTTTATTCTGAACTCAGTAATTTGAAATTTTTAGATTGTATTGCTTTTTACTTACCTTATGAAACTGAGCATACTTTTTGAAGTTTTAAGCAATAACTTTTCTCTGTTTTAAAGAATTTTGAGAACACTTATTCATTGAAGCCTCCATAATTCTATTTGTAGGGAATATTTTCACAGAATTAACTCATTAATAAGAATTTCGAATCTTGCATTCCCCCCTAGAATATAATGCATGCTCATTCCCAGTTTATTTAATTAAAAAAAAATAATCATTCTGATCTTATAGTAAAAGTTTGTCTTCATTTAAATTGTTAATAATTTGCTTCTCTAGGAGTTAGATTGGGTAATTACCCTATTTTAAGATCCAGTAATTTGGGGAAAGAAAGCAATAGAAGGAATGGAGTAGTACATTTTACTAGCACAGAATGATGGGGAATGCAGTATGTGTTTTTGTTTTCTTTTTGTTTTATGTTACTGAATATTTTAGAAGAACTGTAGCTTTCAGTTTTGGTAATATTCTGTCTTGAATACATCTTTTTGAAGGAGTTGTTGGAAGCAAGTGAACTCTTAGTTTCCTAAAACAGTCAGGAACACTTTCTTTTTAATCCTAGTTTCATTCTTTAGTGTAAAATTTGTCTGGAAGCTTTTCAGTTGTTAATTATTATGAGTATTTATTAGCTTCTTCCTATGAGCCCAGGTGTACGCAGCTATTTGATCATCATCGTGACTTAAAAGTATTACGAAGCATCTTTGTTTAAAAAGTATAGGCATGCCTTACTTTATCCTGAAAAGTTGAGCTTTAATAGTTACTGTCTCCTGAGTTGTGTTTTAATATTTTATATTATATGGCATCTCTGTCAGAGACTTAATGACAGCCCTTTGAGTAGCAGCGGCTTTCTGTTTAAAGGAATTGGAGAAATCATAGAATTTTGTGGAACTTAGAAGATGAAAGGAATGGAGCTTAGATATGATCTCAGCCAGCACTTTCATTTAACCCCTTTGAAAACCAGGGTACCAAGAGATTAATGATTTATGCACGGTTTTCCTAATGCCGGTAGTTGTCGTCTTAATTTTGTTTTCTGGATCTGTGGTAAAATTGTATTAGGTACTTAATTCCCTTTGTGTTTTGCTGTACTCTTTTTTTTTTTTTTAATTATTTTTTTGTATATGACTTCGAGGAAACAAGTCTTCACTTCATCACATGTCTCTCCTAGTTTAAAAATAAGTATTCTCTTCCTCTCTTTTTTTGGGGGGGTAATAAGATGAAAGTACAGTAGCCATTTTCAGTAATTTTTATCAGCGAATTTGCTACACTCAAGGGCGAAAGACGCCATGTTCTTTGGAAATTAGCGTACATTAAAAAAAAGATAAGATAGATTATATTGCCTGGAGCATAGCCTGGACATTTTCTGCTTTCCTGTACTTACCTAGTTTGAAAATGGCAGTGTTTTCAGGGTGATTTGATTTCTGCAGCTTGTTCGTTTTCTTCATTTGGAATATATGTGTACATTTGTACATACACATATATGTGTGTGTATTTAATTTTTGGTTTAACAGAATTGACCTTGATTTAAAAAATACGAGATTTGCAAAGTCAGATATTGTTTTCAAGGATGTATTTATTTTCCATATTTTTATGACTTTTATAAAAACTTCCCTAGGTGTCACATATTTGGCTGGGTTTTCATAGTAATTAGTTTAAAAAGGACAACCTACAGTGATCAAAAAAATAAGTATGAGACTATATAAGTAAAGATGTAGATCTATTATGCAATAGTTATTAACTTTAAAATATCAATATATTCTGTTTTTTTGTCTTTATCCATTTCATTAAGTTGGTACACTTAATGAATTAGAATTCTGATGTTGTTTTTAAGGCATTATAGGCTTATGGACTACTTTCCAACATAGTTTTACAAGTATTTAATGTGGTTTTGAAGACTTTTTTTTCTTCTACAGCTTTCTTACTTTAAATTAAAATAAAAAAAAACATTATAATCGTCTTCGCTCACAGCAGTTGAGTAACTGGATTAATTTCTTTTGGTATGGGCAAATTAATGTCATCCTTCTTGCCTGTTGCCATATGTTCATCATACAACCCAGTGCTTTGTATAGGTGCCACTGGAAATGAATGTATGAATGAATAAATGAGTTGAGGTTACTTCTGTGAAGTGCTCTTTGTAATATCAGTGGATGTAGAAGGCAATCCATCTTTAGTTATTCACTGCATTTTTAGTTTACTTCAATGGGTTGATTGTGTATGAAATCTATATTTTTGGATAAGTGAAATAATGGGTTCAAAAATTAAAATAAACAAAAAGTAGCTATAGGAGTGTTAGGACAGGTATGGGCCAGGTTTTAAGAAAAAATCAGACTGGGAAATTTTGCTTTCTACTTAGCACTCTGCCCTGTGTGAGGAAAACTGAAATCCAGTATTATGGAGAGTATTTCAAAGCCATCTTCAGAATGAAGACCATTTTTAAAATACTCTGACCTAAGCAACATGAGCTTAATTAAGATTTAATTATTGATAAGATAATTAAAAGTACCTACATTGTAAGGTTTTATATCTAAATCACATTATAGTTTATGTATGGCTACATGGATAGTATAGAACAGCCTACTCCTGACTTTTCTTGAGATACCTTGAAAACCAAATATTATTAACTATTAAAGTAACATTATTAAAAGTGTGATTAATACTAAATGTTTTATTCATCATATATTTTAGTGTCTTCTTCCCCACCTACAGTACACTACTCAGTTCTGTAGATGACACATATAAATACGTTTTGACTTTTGGAAACTGAACAATTTAATGTTCTTATTTTACTAAGAAAATATTATACCATCTATGTTGTAAAGTAGAATTTATTAGTATAAAGTTTGACTAACTTGGCTATCATGGTATTAGTATATATGCATTTTTGTGAAATTAAAATTTCAGGAAGGTTACTGAGTTTGGGCTATTTTAAAAAGTCTTTTTAGTACTTGGTAAATATTTAAAATTTAGAGAGATGCACGAAATACTAGCATTTTTCTTGTAGCAGGTACATTGTTTGGATTTCACTATAATAAATCAATGAAACAGCTAAAATTTAATATACTTTTTTCCTGCCTCATACTTAGTCCCTTACATGTTTATAAACTTTACTTATTTACTTACTTACTCCTTGCTTACTTATTTAAACTAGTGGGTTAAAACAACCTTATCATAGTCTGTCTTTACCTGACTGCATCCCCTGCCCCTTCCTGCCTCCACCACGCCCAGACTTTAACAGTTTGATGGACATTTATGTGTTCTCTCCCTTAGAGGTTGGAACTAGTTATACAGTACCCTCAAAATATTACTCTCAAGTGAAGGAGCGAGATGAAACTAAAAAAAAAGAAAGAAAAAAAGATGAATTAACTGTTTATAATTAAGTTTGATAATTGAATAACCGGAAGATTATGTTTAGAAGTTGTAATTACCTCTGTTACTGGTATGGTCTTAGAAGGAGAGGTTAAACTTCAAAGAAGACTTCAAAAAGGAATTGACAGTCTTGAGGGTTGAATTTTACTTTGCTTGGTGGACAAGGATGGAAGGACATTTGAAGCAGAGAAAATGCATACATATGGAAATATGAAAAAATACTAGTATATTCAGGGGTCCAAAAGTAGTTTAGTATTATTGGGATAAAAAGTGGATATTGCTGTATGTATGTGTTGGGGAGTGGGGCACTCTAGATGAAGTCATTGTATTGCATATGAAAAAGAAAAAGCCCTGATTAAAAAATTTTCATCTTGGTGAATTTTCGTTTGCAAGAATTATTTTAAAGAAAAAAGTATGTTTGTTGTGGTGAAAAAATGACTGACAGTGGTATTGTTAGAATATATGTATCTATCTCTATAGATATACATATAGAAATAAATATTGATACTTGTACTCTAGGATTGCTCTAGTTGTCTAAAAGTGGAGTTGAATATTAGATTGAAAAGTCTTGCTTTCTGCTTAGGAAATATAAGTAAAATCAAAGAGAAAACTAACTTGTTTATAAAGGGAAAAGCAGAGGGAAAGATGAGGCAGCTAGGAATACAGAAAAGAAATTTTAAGAAATATAAGAGCTGTGTTTTATTAAATAATTATGTGCTGAATATAGAACTAAAAATGTGGAGATCTGTTGAAGGACAAATGTTAACGAAGAGGATTTCGCTGTATGCAGGAAAATTCTGGAGATGGAATTTGTTTCTGACATGTTCACTTTTACATGCACTATTGCTATCTGTGCCAGTGCATTTGGGAATATGTATATATTTTAAAATTGGTGGCTTAACCGATTCTTTAACTAGTTTGCCTTTAATTCATATCAGTTAAGAACCATATGCCTGATAAAATTTTCTCATTTCTTAACTTCTATAACTATTTAGGCTTTTTTAGCTCTCTCAGCATATGAACACACACTCATTTTTAATTTAATGAAAATAGTTATTTGCAGAATGTGTATTTTTTATGTGTGAATTTGATGCAGGTTAAACACAAAAGCTCTGGTATATAAAGAGACAATGGTGTGTGTTATTTTAATGAATATGTACATTGAACTTATTGTTCATTGTTAGTGAATTCTTTGTTTTGTAGTTACTCTGTTTAAAATTTTGGTTGGTTATTCAGATTTGGCAGGATTTTTCATCATTGATGGATAATCACTTTATATAAGAATCGATCTTAGTCAATACTCTTATCAAATTCAGACAGATTAAAGAATGGCTTTGTGAAAAATATGTCACTGTTTTTCCATTTAGAAAATAAGATTAAAATTCTATCTGCCATTTTGCATTGATCTGTGAAATTATTGGCTACTTATGTAGCGAAACATTAAAAAATCGAACAGCTGAAGTGACATTAAGCACCAGATGGGGATTTGAAATAAAAATATTCACTGTGTAATCTTTATTTAAATGGTATTCATAATTCAGTAATACCAGTTGTATAACTCAGGGTTGAATTCAACATAAAAAGGAAGCATGCACTAATTCTTATTGCCTTAAAATTGATATCCCTGTCACGGTATGATTTCATGATTTCTTTTTAAAGGGATAAATAATATAGGTAAGAACTGTATACCTTTTTGAAGAATTTTGGATTTAGGAAGTGTTTCAAAGTAAGTTATCTGAATTTAACATCTTTTACAAATTATGCCTTTAAAAACTTACTGTAGTTCGTATTTACACGTATCTTCTCAACTGAAAATTTCCAAACATATTTTCTTTACAGTAATATTTTAAACTTATTTTTCTGAAGTGCGTGCCTTTTCTGATTAAGGAAAGGTATGTCCGTCTCAAAGATTTATCACATTTTTAGCTACATTGGTGTATTTGATATTTTGTTTAAAAACAAGAATGCTCTGCATATGACAACACAAACTGTGATAATGAGCTAGATATATGCCAAATATGGCAGTTTGGTTGGCATATATCTCAGATGGCATGTTTAATGTACTGTATTACTAAGATTAGTAATTTTACAGTGGAAGGCTGCTACTTTTATTATATAGTTTCCTGCTGATGGGCTTATAATGCTGACAGACCCTTAGTAAACCTATTTTCAGCCATTGTAAAAATCTTTTCCCCTTGAAGTTATCTGTGTGGGGTCTGTCTTAGCAACTTACTGATTCTCTGAAGTTTGTGAAAATTAATGATGGTTTGACAAGATTTATGAATGAATGCAAATACTAATTGTATATATTGTGTTTTTGTTAAGGAAATAAATATATTTGGTATGGCCAAAAATGGTTTAGTATGTTAAATAATTAAGAGTTGAAAACAGTATTTTTATTTTTAGAAAATGTACCCATGTTGGTTAAGAAAATCTTCAAGGTTCTATAGAGTATTGGCAGTAAAGCTACTATTAGGAAACTGCAACAAATATTGCCCTTTTAGGAAAAAAAAGCTCAACTTTGAAGTCATAGTCAGGTTTTTTGAACATTATGATTTTTTTATTTTTAGAACATTGCTTTTGTCAAAAATTTTTATTGAAGCCTCTTCAGACTATTCGGATTGCATTAAAAATAAGTAAAAACTGTAATGCAACATATTTGTTTCTTTTTTAAAACATTTTTTTATTGTTGTAGTTTAAATGAAGTTTACATTTCAAGTTAGTCTCCCATACAAAAATTTATACGTACATTGTTATGTGACCCTAATTGCTCTCCCCATACTACGACAGCACACTCCTCCTTTCCACCCCTGATTCCCCATGTCCATTCAACCAGCTCCTAACCCTCTGTCTTCCCATCTCACCTCTGGACAGAAGCTACCCCTTTGGTCTCTTGTATCTACTTGAGCTAAGAGACACACTCCTCACAAGGATCACTTTATGTCCCACAGTCCAGTCCAATCCCTGTCTGAAGAGCTGGCCTCGGAAATTGTTTTAGTTATGGGCTGATAGAGAATCCAGGAGCCATGCTTTCCAGGGTTCCACCAGTCTCAGACCATTAAGTCTGGTCTTCTTACTAGAATTTGAGTTCTGTACCCCACCTTTCTCCTGCTCCATCCAGGACTCTCTGTTGTTTTCCCTCTCAGGGTGGTCATTGGTGGTAGCCAGGCACCATCTAGTTCTTCTGGTCTCAGGCTGACGAAATCTTTGGTTTATGTAGCCCTTTCTGTCTCTTGGGCTAATCCTTTCCTTGTGTCTTTGGTGTTCTTCATTTTCGTTTACTCCAGGTAGTTGGGACCAATTGATGTATCTTAGATGGCCGCTTGCAAGCTTTTAAGACCCCAGCCGCCACTCACCAAAGTAGGATGCAGAACATTTTCTTAATAAGCTTTGTTATACCAGTTGACCTAGATGTCCGCTGAAAGGATGGTCCCCAGACCCCTACCCCTGCTTTTTGTCTCTCAAAGTGTTTGATTGTATTCAGGAAACTTCTTAACTTTGGTTTAGTCCAGTTGTGCTGACTTCCCCTGTAGTGTGTGCTGTCCTTCCCTTCACCTAAGATAATTCTAGTCTACTATCTAGTTAGTA
>NW_004443979.1:15636494-15653290 GCF_000243295.1 Trichechus manatus latirostris
CTCCCTCCCCACCCTCGTAACCATCAAAGAATGTTTTCTTCTGTGTTTAAACCTTTTCTTGAGTTCTTATAATAGTGGTCTTATACAATATTTGTTCTTCTGTGACTGACTAAATTCAGTCAGCACAATGAGGTCCAGCTTCCTCCACATTATAAGGTATTTCATGGCTTCATCGTTGTTCTTTATCATTGGGTAGTATTCCATTGTGTGGATATACCATAATTTGTTTATCCATTCGTCCGTTCATAGGCACCTAGGTTGTTTCCATCTTTTTGCTATTGAGAACAGCGCTGCAGTGAACATGGGTGTGCATATATCTATTCGTGTGGCAGCTCTTATTTCTCTAGAATATATTCCAAGGAGTGGGATAGCTGGATCGTATGGTACTTCTCTTTGTAGCTTTTTAAGGAAGTACCAAATCGATTTCCAAAGTGGTTGTACCATTTTACATTCCCAGCAACAGTGTTTAAGTGTTCCAGTCTCTCCACAACTTCTCCAGCATTTATTCTTTCGTGTTTTTTTTGATTAATGCTAGCCTTGTTGGGGTGAGATGATACCTCCTTGTAGTTTTGATCTGCATTTCTCTAATGGCTACTTTCAGCCGCCTGAGTATCTTCTTTGGTGAAGTGCCTGTTCATATCCTTAATGCACATTTTTTAATTGGGTTATTTGTCTTTTTTTTTGTTGAGGTTTTGCAGTATCCTGTAGAGTTTAGAGATTAGATGCTGATTGGATTTGTTGTAGCCAAAATATTTTTCCCAGTCTGTAGGTTGTCTGTTTACTCTTTTGGTGAAGTCTTTTAATGAGCATAAGTGTTTGATTTTTAGGAGCTCCCATTTATCTAGTCTCGCTTCTGGTGCTTGTGCATTGTTACTTACGGTTCGTATTGTGTTTATGCCATGTATTAGGGCTCCTAGCGTTGTCCCTATTTTTTCTTCCATGATCTTCATCGCAGGTTTATTTCTGAAGGGATAAATAATATAGATAAGGACTATATACATTTTTGGCCCTTTAAAATATGCAGAGCAAATACAGTTCTATTCTTTTTTCTCAGAGAAAAAATAAAAATTGAAGAAAAGTTTGGTTTGGGAAGTGTTTCAAAATAAGAGTTAACGTAAATTCAGTATCTTTTGCAAATTCTACCTTTTGAAGATTTGTTATTTTGAAAAATTTTCAGCTGTGTTTTCTGAGAAAAGTAGAATCTAGCCTCTGTGTCTTTAAAGCATCTGTATCACAGTTAATAGAAAAAGTGATGGTCTTGTTTTCAAGCCTCTAAAGCCATAAAATGAAAAGTTAACTTCTAGTTTATCAAGTATGGCTTAATGATATCTTAACATTTCTATTACTTATTTTAATTCTTAAAATATCAGTGTAGACATGAATGTTTTATTTTATTTTACAGATGAGGAAATTTAAACAGTTAAAATGATTTGTGCTATGGCAAACGTTTGAGTCTGGAAATAAGTATTCAGAATTTAGGCAAGATTCACTAAATGCCACATTGGACCATCACTTGGAGATAAACAGATATTTTTGATGGACTGATAGACATTTTTCCCCATTCACATGAAAATCCTACCAATTTAAGTTTTGCCATTGAAAACAAAAGTAATTATTAAGCAAACTGGAGATAATAGAAACAAGTTTTCTTTCCTGATGAGACCTATGTAAATATAGAACCTTGAAATATTCGTTGTCTTTTTCCCATGTTCCTATTGATACTAAACCTCTGAGATAGTTTGATATTATGTTTTTATTTTTGAAGTTAATTTATTTACATGAAATGATTCCATTGTTCTTGGTTTGGCACTATAAAGTATTGTCTTTTGCTTTTTAAATCCACTGCCCTGGAGATTTGTTGAATTACAGAAGTTAGAAAGGACTTTAAAGATCTAGTCAATTCACTGCTATTACTCACTATAATCAAAATGTTTATGCTTTGGATAGCATATAGTGGTCTTTAAGGAATTGTCAAATCAGTTCAGTACTTTTTAATGCCTTCTGAGAAAGTGGAATTGGATACAATAGTCCTAGAGAACATGTGGTTTCAGACAGACCTGCATTTGAATCCCAGCTCTGCCAATTAGTAGCTGTATGATTGGTCAGATCTTTTGATCTTCTTGGACCTCTGATTTTCTCATCTGTGCAATGGGAGTATTAGTACCTCTCTCATAGTTGTAAGCTTTTGGTCTAAATACTAAAAAAGGAAAACTAAAAATATATTACAGACAGTCCCCAGGTTATGAACGTCTGATTTACCGACAACTCGTACTTGCCCTTTAATGTTACATAAATTTACCCTCATTTTAAAATGATTGAACCAACATCTACCCGCAACAAATTCATCACAATCACCTTCACTTGCTACATGTGCAGCTTTTAATCATTGAAAAGGCTTTCAGCCTTTTCTTGCACTAAACCCAAAAACCCACTGCCCTTGAGTTGATTCCGACTCATGGTGACCCTGTAGGACAGAGTAGAACTGCCCCATAGGGTTTCTAAGGCTGTAACTCTTTACAGAAGCAGACTGCCACATCTTTCTCCCATGGAGTGGCTAGTAGGTTTCAACTGCTGACCTTTCAGTTAGCAGTGGAACACTTAACCACTGCGCCACTATGGCTGCTTTCTTGCACTAAAGTAAGGCTAAATAAGAACCATATGCATCTGTACCGATTTACCTACAAATTTGACTTAAAGACACAGGAACAGATCTTGTTCATAAACCGGTGACTTCCTGTATATAATGCCTGGCGTATAATGAGCATTTTATGGCCCTGGCTTTTTTTCTCATCCCCTCCTTCTTCTTTTCTCATTTGTTTAATTTAGTAATGCTAAGTTTGTAGCAGTTATTTTTTGTAAAATAAGTTATATTAATATAGCCCTAAAAAAAGGCAAACATTTCTATAAGGATTTTTTGTTTTTTTCAAAATTGAGGTATTCTTTTTTTCTCATAATTGATTGTTTTAAAAATGTTAGCAATACAGAGAAAGTGAAAGCTGACCTCTCCTTATCCCATCTTTTTAGGATAATTTTTGTTTTCTGTCTTTCTAGACTTTCTAAATGCTTTTTCGTGTAAGTTCATATTTTTAGTAGGTAATTACAAGTGATATTTCTTTTTATCTATAGAAATGAGTTTTCATCAAGCCACCTATCTTGGTTATGGGTAACAGAGCTACTAAATACTCTAAGGTGACCTCCCAGTCTCAGCTACGTAGGTATATTTAGTTGCATAGCTTAAAGAAAGTGTTTTGAAATACCTCTAAAGATACGCAGTGCTTGTTTTTAACACATACAGCTAGGATAAATGATATGAAAATGAAGAAAATGAATTTGTAATATTAAAACATAATAGTATAGAGCTTGACTGCTAACCAAAATGTCGACAGTTGGAATCCACCAGCCGCTCCTTGGAAACCTTATAGGTCAGTTCTACTGTGTCCTGTGTGGTCGCTATGAGTTGGGATCGACTCAGTGGCAACAGGTTTGGGTTTTTTTTTTTTTTTTTTTGGTATTAAGCATAGGAGCCCTGGTAGCACAGTGGTTAAGAGCTACGGCTGCTAACCAAAAGGTTGGCAGTTGAAATCCACCAGCCACTCATTGAATCTGTCCTATAGGGTTGCTGTGAATTGGAATCAACTCGACGGCAGTTTTTTTCTTTTTGTTTTTTTAATGAAGCGTATAGGCTTATTTGTAGTAAAGCTCTTGAAAACTAACTTAATTCATCAGGCCCTCCCTTCTTCATCCTTGTGCATGTAAATATAAATAAAAAATATTGATTGGACTTCTAACAGAAATTTAACAAGAATACACAACATAGCATACAGGCTATTTAATAGTTTCTGTCATAGTTTCTGGATCCCTGGTGGCACAGTGGTTAAGAGCTTGGCTGCTAACCAAAAAGTTGGCAGTTTGAGTCTACCAGCCACTCCTTGGAAACTCTGTGGGGCAGTTCTACTCCGTCCTGTAGGGTCGCTATGAGTCGGAATCAACTCGACAGCAATGGGTTTGGGTTTTTCTGGTTTTCTCATGCTGTATTTCAGGATGTTAAGAAATTTGTGAAAATCCTTTCCCTATTAGTTAACAGAAATGTCATAATGTATTAAATGGTGAAGTTAGATGTTTAATAATACAGGTGATGATATAAGACTGTTAACTTTTTAAAATTAATATTTCTATCAAAGTCTTAAACATTTTAATTCATGTTTCTGCAACTTCCATGCAAGATCCAAGAAATTTTAGTGGTGTAGTTCTAATAAGGGTGTCTTTTAAGGGCTATGGTTTATTCCTTTTCCATTCCTTAAGAGTTCACATTTTCCATGAGTTACCACACAAATTTTTGATTGCTGTTAAGCTAAATTTTTAATGATACTCATATTTTTTGTAGTCAGACTGTGTAAACTTAGGTTGTTTTCAAATGTTTATATATTAGATATTATTTATATGTTAAATATTTAATATTAATCTAATACCATAGCAAGAGAACTGTGAATATGATTTTGTTTTGTGTGACTGTGCCCTTGAGGACAATAAATTTGATTAAAATTATACTGATTCTAGGATAGCTTTATGGAAAAAATAAAATCATCATAATAAACAGTGAGTTCAAGTTTATAGTTAGAATGCTAGACTTTTGAATATGTAAGACTACTAGAAGCTATAGGAAAAAGTAAAGTGAGAAACTTTGCTGAAGGTCATTTAATTCCAAAATGAATAAATATTGTGGTCCTAATCTTTAGAGCAAGGCACCCTCATGGAACAATGGTTAAGCACTCGGCTGCTAACCGAAAGGTTGGTGGTACCAACCCACCCAGTGGCTCCGCAGGAAAAAGACGCGGCAATCTGCTTCTGTAAGATTACAGCCAAGAAAACCCTATGGGACAGTTCTGCTCTGTCACATTGGGTTGCTAAGAGTTGAAAATTGACTCAAAGTCACCTAACAAAAACAACAACAACAATTGTAAGAGAAATGGATGTATTTTTAGATAGAACCTATAGAGATGATGAGAAGTTTGAAGTCTCTTTGGAACCAGAGTAATAGTGAATGTTGACAGTTCATAGAAGAGGAATCTGTATTAGATATAGGTTAGAGATGACTAAAGGCTATCTCTATTTATGTTTGGGAATGGCTGTGGGAAATAGAGAAATTGGAGGTAGTTCTTACAGTCCTTTCTATTTCTCTTTAGAAATAAGGAAATAAAGAATATAAATTTAGGTATCAGTTCCAAAATCTTCCTCATTGATTATTTTGTTTCTTATTTCACTGAGGAAATAAAAGTAATTAAAAGAGAAATTTTATTAACTCACACCACCAGGCCTATTCACTTAACTACATCAGTGCTTCTGTCCATTTTCTCTTATTATACTGATAAACTCTCCCTGCTCCTAGCAAAGGCCAATCCTCTACTTTATTCTAGATTCCTTCCCTCTTACTAATCAGGCATCTTTTAGCCATTCTTCTCTTTCCTGCACTGTCAATCTCCCCTACTCTATTGGATATCTTCTGTCAACCCACAAACATGCCATTATTTTTCCAATGTAAAAAAAAAAGCATGTTTCTCTTGATACCACTTTCTGCTCCAGTTACCAAGCCATTTACGATAAGATTCTTAAAACTAGTTGTCTACGTTAAATCTATTTCCAGTTGCTTTCTTCCAGTTTTTCTTTCAAACCCATGCCAGTTAGGATTTTAACCACATCATGCCAATTAAACTGCTCTTGTCAATGTCACCGATGACTTCCATGATGCTAATTCTGTAGTCACTTCTTAGTCCTCATCCTTATATTTTTAGTCAGCAGCATTTGACACAGTGATTACTCCCCAAACGTTTTGTTTGGCTTTCAGCACACCTCTGCTGCACTCATTGCAGCCTTTCGTTTTCCTTTGCTAATTTCTTCTCATTTCCCTTTGCTCAGTCCTTGGACCACTCTCTTCTTCTTTTAATCCATGCTTGCCATGTTGGTGATCCTATCCAGTATCATGGCTTTAAATAACCATCTGTTCTTTAATGACTCCCAAATGCCGATATCCATCCTGGGCCTTTCACCTGAACTCTAGACTACTGATGCAACTGCCCACTTGATATTATTTGTATGTCTAATATATATGTTAGAATTAAATATTATTTTAAATATTCTGATCTTTCTCTTAAACTCCCAAATCTGTTTCTACCACAATCTTCTACATCTCAGTTGCAGCTTCATCCTTCTAGTTTGTTAGGTCATCCTTGGAAGTCATCTTTACCTTCTCTCTTTCTGTCAGATTCCACATCCAGTCTGTCAGGATTCTGATTATACTAAGATATTTGTCTTAAAGAAAAACCAAATATTCAAACCAGAAACAAATATAAAAGCAGTAATGAATGTTGCAAACTGGATTCTGTTATGTGTAGCCAAGTAAAAAATTAACCCAAAGATGTGACTGGCTGTGAATGCAGTGTTAGAACTTTCTGGTAAGTGGCAGAAAGTAACCTTTTGTAGTTATTGGGGTAGAGCAGACCAGGCCCCTAAATTATTCATAATTTCAAAAGGAAGAGCATTGGGAAAGCTGTTTTCATATTTAATTTTGTTTTATATGGAAAGCTCTAGGAAATAATCTATATTTTAAGGAATACCTGTATCAATACCTTCATTTTGGCAGAATAAGTATTTTTATACGTAAGACGGTTGATTTTTGAAGAATAAATAGGAAGCAGCAGGACTGTTGTTGTTAGTCGCCGTTGCATCACTTCTAACTCATGGCGACGCTGTGTATTACAGAGGAGAACTGCTCCATAGGGTTTTCTTGGTTGTAATCTTCAGAGAAGGAGCCCTGGTGGCACAATGGTTAAGTGATGGACTGCAAAACAAGACCACCCGACGATTCCATCAGAGAAACCTGGCAATCTACCTTTGTAAAGGTTATAGCATAGGAAACCCTGTGGGGCAATTCTCCCGTGTCACATGGGGTTGCTATGAGCCAAAGTCGACTCAGGGGCACTTAACAACAACAGTCTTAAGGGAAGCAGGTCGCCAGGCCCTTTATTCCGCAGTATTGCTGGCTGGGTTTAAATTGCCAACCTTTAGGTTAGTAGTTGAGCACCACCACGGTAAGATTAAGAAAAATCTAAATAATACCAGTTTATCAGGATGTATCAAAATAAAATCCATTGTTGTTGGAGGAGACATTTGGCTTAATTGTGAACCATGGTAGGTGGTATATGTACACATTATGGGTGAAAAATAAATACTGAACCATTGAGAACATTGTTCTAAATTAAAAATTCATCATTTTGAGGCTTAAACTGAAATTAGTCACCTTGAAAAAATAAATCGAATGATGATTTTTTCCTCTGAAATATTTTAAGATACTTTTAGGTTTATATTGTTTAAGTTTCCTCATTTTATTGTCAGTGAGCAGTTATTCTAGTTGATCAGTTCTACTTCCCTCTTTAATTTAAATCAGTTAGGTTTAATTTTAATATTTTAATTTAATTTTTTTTCATTCTGTACTCAATTATTAAAAGAAATTGTGTTACTTTCCAGACAAGTAGGAAAATTGTGTGGGTTTTTATAGATCCAATATAATACTTTAATGGAATAATTACGTAATAACAATTTTGACTTTTTTTAAAATCATGTATTTTATGATATGTCTTACTGGCAAAAGATATGTAGTCTCTGAAAATAGACTGCTAGAATAAGACAAAATAAATCTGTAAACTTGATAATATAGAAATGATACAGTAAAGGAAGCTTGTTTAACCACTGTTGTAAAAAAAAAGAAAACTGTGGTGTTGTGGCTTGCTGGATTACAGGGGCAAGAACTTGTATGTCTGCATTCAGTTTCGTTTTCAAGTTTAACATGAAAATTTAATTTTGTGACTTAAACTTATGGCTTAAAAGTTGTGCCTTAAGACATGTTATTTTGGAATGCTTATTTACACGCTTCTTTCTTAAACCATACTGTAGTGTTAGCATTTGTATGAGATGTGGGTTTGCTAAAAACTTTCTTACATATTTTTTTTTAAATATCCATATTATTTCACACAGTCATGGTAGATGATAGAGATAGATTTTATCTGTAGGATATTTTCTTTTTACTGTATCTTGTTATGAAATAAAATACTCTTTTGAATAAAGGTAATTTTCCCATAATTGACTTATATTTAACTACCCAGTCTAACATGTTTGAAATTCTCAAATTGAAGTTTTAATTAATTAATTAATTATACTTTTGGTAGTAGAGCCTAGTGTCTTCCAAACTTCTTTCTTTTTTCTCTTTTTAAATGGTCTTGATTTTTTGAACACTTTTAGGTGTACAGAAAAATTGTGCAGAAAGTATAGAGAGTTCTCATATATTCTCCCTTCCCTTGTACTCTGTTTCTGTTATTAATACCTTACATTCATTCAAGTGGTATATTTGTTACAGTTGAAGAATCAATATTCTTTATGGTTAGCTAAAATTTATAGTTTATATTAAGGTTCACTACTTGTATTGTACAGTCCTATGAGTTTTAACAAATGCATAATGTTATGTGTCTACCATTACAGTATCCTATACAATAGAAGTTTTATTTTTTAAGTGTCACTCCATACTCAATTTTCAACATGTTCAAGTCATTCTTTTAATTTTCTTCCTTATAAAATAACTTTACAACTTGTGTATATATGCAGTGAAAACGTATTTGGACTGTGGTCATATTTGATAAAAGTTATACATTGAGTATGAAATTAAATATGGAGTTTTAAGATATTTCCTCATTATTAATTTTCCATGTGGTTTCTTTAAGTTTAGTGTTAACCAAATTAAGATGTTCCAGTTTTTCCAACATTTATTCATTTGTCCATGTATTCAGCCAGCAAATATTTGTTAAGTATGGGTTAAATACTGGGCATTTTGCTATTTACAAACAATACAAATATAAGTAAGACCAAATCTCTTCTCAATGATAAGGGAGGAGGCTAGAGAGTCAGGCAAGTGCAAGTTTTTAATCTGTGTTAAATAATTTGTACTTTTATTTATATTAGATTATATACAGTATGTTAAAAGAACTTTCTAAATTTTCAGTTATTACATGTTCAAGCCTACACTGATGAGCAAAACTCTTTAACTGGTAGTGGATGTTTCCAATTTCCAGAGAATTGTTTACTTAGAATTTACCTACAGGATATCCCACAGTATAATTACAATTTTTCATCATAAAATGGCATTATGTATGGAATGGTCAATTAACTTAAAAATTTTTAAGTTTATAAAGTAAATGAATATCATCCTTTGAAATCAAGTACATCTTCTGTGAACTGTTTTTTCAGTTTTAATTTAAGTGATCATTAATTGATGTGTCTCTGCTTAAAGCTGGAAATCAAAAATAATTTCTATAAGATAGTGTTTTACATTAAGACCCTTTTAGAGAGACGGATGTGTGGGGAAACTGACCGAGTAAAATTATTTAAAATTAAATATCGGATAGTATTTTCAAGCTAATACTGAATGCGTTATACTCTACGCTAATCATACCATTACTACTTTACTTTTTTCAATTTTGTGTTATGCATTTCTAATCCTGAGAACATTTAAAGATATGTAATGTTTGTTTGCTTGAACTGTCAGTATTTAAGATATAAATGGAAGGTTTGATGTAGCTCAGCCTCGTGCTTTTATTATCATCCACTTTATGTACTTTTGCTCTGAGGTTGCTGAGCATCCCTAGAGAGAAAGATTAAAATTGGGCCAGTTGATTCTACTACCCAGTCTAACATATAATTTCAGTTGAGCTAGGTCTACTGCTGTTATCCTTTTGTTTCTCTCTATTTAGTTTCCTATCCTGTGTCTACTTTTCAAAGTTTTTTCATCACTGTCTGCCTAGAAACTGACCCCCAACATCTGAATATTCTGTAAATGAACTCAGTTCACAGTTCACTTGATTATCTTCGAGGACCTGTATCAACTTCCTTTTACACTTCAAAATTGCTCTGTAATTTCACCTTTAATCCTTGTCTACATTTCTAGAGAGGAATTCTTTCACCCTTTTTTGAGGTTATCATTTTTTTTTTGGTCTCCTTTTACCCTTTCCAGGCTTTTGTTTTATCATTTACCACATACTTTTGGATCTTACTAATTAAAAAAAAAAAATTATTAGATCCTTCTCCTCAACTTAGAAAATTTATTCAATTCTTAGTTATCTTAAAATATAAACCAAAAGCTAAACCTTTTCTTTGATTCTTATATTCTCTTATGGTTACTTAGCTCTCTCTTCTTTCCATAACCATCAATTTTCTTGAAAGGATAATCTGTATAGTGAGTTTCTATTTTCTCAGCATTCCACTACCCTGAAGTTATCCAGCTCTCTCAAAGTTCATCTGTATCTTTGTAATTCCTTAATTTGCTGAACTAACTTTCAGCCATCTATTCATCACCTTCTTTTAATTCTCTAAAGAATTGCATGTTGATGACCACTGTCTTCTTTTGGGACTCTTCCTCCCTCGGCTTTCTTGACACTGTGTGATCCTGGTTCTCTTATTGTTTGTCTAATTGTACCTTCTCAAGCATTTTTATGAGCTTCTCTCTCTCTTTTTAAAATCATCTCATAAACATGAATCCCATTAGATTCTGCCCTTGCCCCTGTAGATTCCTCTGTCTTTAATTATTACTTTTATGTAGATAATCCTTAAATCAGTTTGTTCAGCTCAAAACCGTTTTGAAATTTTGTTGTATGTACATCCCTCATGAATATGTTCATGCATTTCAAACAAATCTGGTCATTTAAACCTTATTAAAAATCTTTCTATAAATTAGCTTACCCCTGAAGTGCAGGTTCCTTAGTATCATTCATGTGATTTGACTTGTTGCTTCTCTTTCCAGGGTATTTGGTTGTCTATTTGCATTAACCCCTTCTTGAAAACACCCTCCCCCCGCCACACACACATACACACGTCACATGTCTAGTGTAATATAAAATTTGAATCTCATGTCTGATTTAAAGTTCTCCCTCTTTGTCAGCACAAGTCAGGCTTTAGGTCCTGGAGACTTGAAGAATGGAAGGGCTGTGGTCTATTATTTTTCATTCTCTGTGGGTTTTTCTTTGGAATTCAGTAAAGGAACGGATTGATTCCGATATGCCTTTCCCCTTTCTCAATTTTGGTTCTAGCTCCTTCAGGTTTAGGGACTGATTGGAAGAAAATGTGCAAAACTTTCTTTTGACTTAGCTAGGATTATGATTGAGATATTTTGTTCGGTTTTGTTGCTTTTGTGATTTTCACTAACTAGCCGTTAATGAAGGAACCCTGATGGTGCAGTGGTTAAGTGCTTAGCTGCTAACCAGAAAGTTAGCTGTTCAAACAAACTCACCAGCTGCTCTGCGAGACAAAGATTGACAGTCTGCTTCCGTAAAGATTTACAGCCTTGGAAGCTCTATGGTGCAGTTCTACTGGGTCCTGTAGGGTTGCTATGAGTCAGAATCCACTTGATGGTAGTAGCTTTTTTTGGTTGGCCATTAATACCATTTGTGTGACAGGTCTCCAAATGGTGGCTTTTTGATAGAGTGCATGTTATAAATCTTTAAAGTGCTTTACTGGTGTCTCCTACTACATAGTTACCTGATGTGAAGTATCCTTTAGTGAACTCTCTTTCAGCCTCTCTATGTTCTAACCACTTGGGTATAACAGTTTCCAGCTGCTGCAGGAGCTCCGTTGCCCTCTTTGGCCATTGCTGTTGAGGTATTGGCAGGAGGCTTCAGGACCAGCTGTTTTCTGCAGGGCCCAGGTAACCCACAGCAAATGGTGCTCATGCTCACTGTTCCATAGCATGTCTTATTCCACCATCACACTTCAGTTCTTTTTTTTTTCCTGTACTCAGTCAAGAATAGAGACTTAAGACTTAAGAATAGAGAATTCTTAAGTATGCTATTTAAATATTCATCTAAACGAATTCCTTCTCTCAAGCACCTTCAGTATTCAGGAATCATTTTTTTGGCTTGCAACACCATAGGAGAGGAGTACTCCCAAAAGAGACTGTGTGGCCTTAATTGTTTGCAGGTCTCTTTATAATGTGAGGGTATTTATTTCCTCTTCTTTTCTGCTTTGAGTCCTGGTTTCCAAACCCCTAGCAACAGGAAAAGGATCATTAAACACTCTCTTACATGTATATCAAAAATGTTTAATTCATGATGTTTTGTCTTTCAACCAAAATATCACATCAACAATCATTGCCCCCCTACCCCCACTCCACGAGTCTATGAGGCAAATCTGTATGGTGATAGATAGGAAGAGATGAAACAAACTTTGTGATCGATCCAGCTCTGCATATATTTGGGCAGTAGATTAAGCTAGGAATAATACTTTTTCTTAGACATAGTTATAATCTATGAAAATAAGCATTTCACAGAATTGGGGGAAATCAAAGAAGGGAGAATATGAATGACATTACATTAAATTTATTAAAGACTGGTTGGAATATTTTTTAAAGTTGGATAATACAAAATTTATGGAAGATTTTGCCTGTGCACATTTCAGTGTCATAGCAGTGGTTTCAGAACAATTCACAAAGGTGATTCAGAAGATGGTTGACCTAGCGGAGTAGTTCTTCCTGTGTGTTGTTTTGAGAACAAAATGCCTTCTGAAACTTATTCATTAGTTTTAAATATATGCGTGTGTGCGTGTGTGCATGTGTGTGTGTGTGTGTGTATACTATACACATATACATATATGTATACAACAAATAATCATTTTTGATTTTTCCTTCATCTGTTTTAGTAAGAAGTTCATCTTGGCAACTGCAGTTTTTCCAGTGACAGGATTTTAGTAATATAAAACTCAAACCAAACCCATTGCGTCAAGTTGATTCCAACTCTGAGTGACCCTTTGAGACAGGGTAGACCTGCCCCTTAGGGTTTTCAAGGCTGTAAATCTTTACAGAAACAGACTGCCACATCTTTCTCTGGCAGAGAGGCTGGTGGGTTCGAACCACCGACCTTTTGGTTAGCAGCTGAGTGCTTAAACATGGAACCACCAGGTCTCCTCTTTCAGTAATATAACTACAGTAATTGAGGAGGGATTACATATTTAATTCAATTAAAAAATATTTAATAATATGTATCTTTATTTGGATAAAGAAGAAAATGGCTTCCTCCTGTTACCCTTTCTGGCATTTAATTTCATAGATCCTTTAAGGTAAAGAACGAGGAATGGAAGATAAAGAATCATCATTTAGCAGCAAAAGCACTGGATCTTTGTTAACTAAGTATTGAATCAGAACTTCAAAATTAATTAGGCTTTGTTTCATTTATGATACTAAGAGTGAAGATCAACGCTAACAAACGGTATACTTCTGAACTAAAGATTTGAAACACAGTCTGGAACTGATTCTTTTCAACTAGAAAATTGCTTTGGGCTATGCTCTCAAGTACACAGTATTTGAAACTGGGTGTGATAATTGGTGATCAATAGTGGACATGTTTTACGTCTTTGATTTCCACTTTGAGCTTTTGGTAATTTGTATATGTAGATCTGAGGCTAATCCAATTACTTTCTCTGATAGAAAGAATTTTCTAGATAAAAAGAAGAATAAGATTACAAGGAAAACATAATTTTTAAAAATTACGTTGGAAACATCTTAAACATTCAAATGTATCATCTTCATCCATTCTCTCTCTGTTAATATTTTAATGATCTGATTTGTTGTCAATAAATATGATTTAATAAACTGCACATAAACATAATTCAGGCTTTTAAATAATTCAGATTATCTGCTCTCCATTTAATCAAAATCTGTGTTGTTGAGAAGAAAAGGGGAAAGAAATGAATTAAAATGTGTTATGAGATTCTAAATGTAACATACTTTGCGAGGCTCTTTAATTTCAGTTATTTTTCATTTCTAGAAGTGTTGTTTGATTTTTTTTTAGATCTCTTTTATATTTTCAAGCCTCATTTTATATCTTGAAACATATTATGCATACTTATGGTCAATGCTCTCTGATAATTTTGCTGTGTGTTGTGTCTGCTGGCTCTCTCTCATACTGTTTTGCTTCCTTGTGTGTTTTGTGAACTTTTTTTGATGATGTTAATTTTTCTTAGCAATTTATCTGTAGAAATGTTTTGAGCCTTGGGTCAAAGGTGGTTTCCTCCAGAGTGGCTTTGCACTTTTGTCAGATACCTATGGTCTCTCCCAGTTTGGAGCAATTTGAAACAGAATCCTTGGTTTGAGGTTATTCAGACTATCTATGTATGAATTCAGGCTGAAAACCTGCTTGAAGACAGACTTTTTGTTAAGAATTCCCAGGAATTTTTCCCCCAATTTTCTAAGTTTGAGGAAACTGTCTAGTGGTGAGCAGAAGTTTCTGCTACTTTTACAATGGTGGTGTGGCTCATTGGGGTCCAAGCATTATGGAGGTATCTTCTACTTGGCTGCCTACCTTGAACATATTGTATACTTTTTATCCTGATCCATATAGTCAGAAAGGTCAAAAGACTAAAAGATCAGATTACCAGGGTTCATCATATGCCTTCAAGGCAGATAGACCTTTCAGTGCTCTGCTTACCTGTCTAGGTTCTTGCATTTGTTTATGTCTTGATTTCAGTATTTCTTACTTTTTTGCAAGCTATCAGATGAGTTGAATAATGCATTTTTATTCATTTATTTATAATTTCTTTTATTTTTTGTATTGTTGAGAATATACACAGCAAACATACGCCAATTCAACAGTTTCTACGTGTACAATTCAGTGACATTGATTAAATTGTTTGAGATTTCCAGACGTTCTGGAGCCATGGAGGCTGGATGAACCCCCAAAACTACTGCCCTGAGATAATCTTTAAACCTTAAACCAAAAAACCCCTGAAGTCTCCTTAAAACCAAACAGTAGTTTAGCTTAACTAGTAAAGAATGTCTGCCTTGAGCAGTGTGCTTTTTTAAGATCAGACTGTATGGGGTCAAATTGACAACAGCAGCTGGAAAGATTAGATAGAAACCTTAGAGGATGGTATATTTATGTTAACGGCGGAGGAACAACTCAGAAAAGGAGGGTGAGAATGATTGAACAACTCGAAGAATGTAATCAGTGTATATGTATATGTAGAAACTGTTGGCTTCATGTAATAATATGTTTCTAATTTTTTTTATAACATTTTAGTTGTTTCAGGCTAGTTTAATTACCTAGCTTACTATATTGCCTGACATGAAGGTATCCTAGATTTTGTTTAGAAAAGTTATCTCATTTATTTTCTGCAACTACCCTGGATACCTATATTATATATGTATTATACTCATTTTAGAAATGAGATAACCTGACCAAAGTCATGCACCTGGTAATTGGAGGAAGAATGATCTGAACTCTGGTTTATCTTACTCCAGAGTCCATGCTCTTCACATTTCACAGCACTTTCTCCATGTTGTTTTAGGTTCTTCATCCACAAATACTTGCATTCCAAGGTAGTGTGTATTTTGTGGATCAGTGGTGGTAGACATAAATAAATGGAATCCTGAATTACTGCCTGGAAGGAATTTTGAGAAAGTTGTTATAGTAACAGTTACTGTTTGGTAATTAGTAATATCTGTCAAACAGAGTAGTACATACACTAAGATTCCCTAAACAAACGTGGATCTTTCCTATCCCCAAACCTCCCAGTGTTATTTGCCCACCTTTTCCAAGATTCCAGCAGCCCCTTCCTCACTGCTCCTTTTTCCCTTGACCTTCTCTTTTAGCAGTCCTGTTGGTATTTTTGTTAGATTGAGAAGTGTTATGCAGTAAATATCAAGAAACTCTTCAGAGGTTCCAAGTACAGGTAGAAATGAAGATAATATTTGTTAGGTTTTCCTAGTAAAGATACAGTAAGTGAAGAGAGCTTTATTAGTTACCAAAAGTAAACAACTACTATTTTTCAAAAATAGCTTAACTAGTTCATGTTGAACAAAAAAAAAAAAAAAACCTTAAAGATGTTATCTGATGCAATGCATTTTGAGATAACTGTTTCAGATTTAATAGATCTGAGAAAATGGAAAGTTAATGAAGCAGGAGAGTGGAAATGAGACAGGTATAGCAGAATAACCATATTGAAAATAGAAGAAATGATCTTATTAATCGTTCTTCAGAGTGGGTTACTCTAACCACTATCAAACTATTCAGATCGAACAAGATATGTAAAAGTCATAGGATAATGCAAATAAGAGAAACTATGAGTAAATTTTTCTGAAGACAGTGTAAGTTATACTTGAGTATCCTGTATTTTAAACAGGTTTATCAGATTTAATACCTTATTGTATTAGTGTTTGAACGTTAACTTGGTATATCTTTGTGAAGTTTTAGGAACAGATGAGTTGAATTGAGGACAAGTCTTTTTATAGGAAATGAAATGAATTTTTAAAAATTGTTTATGTATTTATAGGAGAGATACTTCTAACTATGGCCATATTCTAGCTTTAAGGGAGGGGAAAAAATGGGATGTTTGTCTAAGAATTAGTCTCTTAAGGAAGAATAGCATTTAGTCTTGTTTTTGCCCTTTTTTAAATTTTTTAAATTTTTTCCCATACAAAAATTTATACATACATTGTTATATGACTCTAATTGCTCTCCCCATACTGTGACAGCGCACTACTCCTTTCCACCCCTGATGCCACATGTCCATTCATCCAGATCCTAACCCTCTCTGCCTTCCCATCTCACCTCCAGACAGAAGCTGCCCATTTAGTCTTTTGTATCTACTTGAGCTAAGAGGCACACTCCTCACAAGTATCACTTTATGTCCCACGGTCCAGTCCAATCCCTGTCTGAAGAGCTGGCCTTGGAAATTGTTTTAGTTATGGGCTGATAGAGAATCCTGGGGCC
>NW_004443979.1:15653390-15655954 GCF_000243295.1 Trichechus manatus latirostris
TGGGCTGATAGAGAATCCTGGGGCCATGCTTTCCAGGGTTCCACGAGTCTCAGTCAGATCATTAAGTCTGGTCTTCTTACTAGAATTTGAGTTCTGTACCCCACTTTTCTCCTGCTCCATCCAGGACTCTCTGTTGTTTTCCCTCTCAGGGTGGTCATTGGTGGTAGCCAGGCACCATCTAGTTCTTCTGGTCTCAGGCTGACAAAATCTTTGGTTTATGTAGCCCTTTCTGTCTCTTGGGCTAATCCTTTCCTTGTGTCTTTGGTGTTCTTCATTTTCCTTTACTCCAGGTGGTTGGGACCAATTGATGCATCTTAGATGGCCGCTTGCAAGCTTTTAAGACCCCAGCCGCCACTCACCAAAGTAGGATGCAGAACATTTTCTTAACAAGCTTTGTTATGCCAGTTGACCTCGATGTCCCCTAAAAGCATTGTCCCCAGACCTCTACCCCTGCAACTTTGTCTCTCAAAGTGTTTGATTGTATTCAGGAAACTTCTTAACTATGGTTTAGTCCAGTTGTGCTGACTTCCCCTGTAGTGTGTGCTGTCCTTCCCTTCACCTAAGATAATTCTAATCTACTATTTAGTTAGTAAATAACCCTCACCCTCCCTCCCCACCCTCGTAACCATCAAAGAATGTTTTCTTCTGTGTTTAAACCTTTTCTTGAGTTCTTATAATAGTGGTCTTATACAATATTTGTTCTTCTGTGACTGACTGAATTCAGTCAGCACAATGAGTTCCAGCTTCCTCCACATTATAAGGTATTTCACGGCTTCATCGTTGTTCTTTATCATTGGGTAGTATTCCATTGTGTGGATATACCATAATTTGTTTATCCATTCATCCATTCATAGGCACCTAGGTTGTTTCCATCTTTTTGCTATTGAGAACAGTGCTGCAGTGAACATGGGTGTGAATATATCTGTTCATGTAATGACTCTTATTTCTCTAGAATATATTCCAAGGAGCGGGATAGCTGGATCGTATGGTGCTTCTATTTCTAGCTTTTTAAGGAAGCGCCAAATCAATTTCCAAAGTGGTTGTACCATTTTACATTCCCACCAACGGAGTCTAAGTGTTCCAGTTTCTCCGCAACCTCTCCAGCATTTATTATTTTGTGTTTTTTGGATTAATGCTAGCCTTGTTGGGGTGAGATGATAACCTCATTGTAGTTTTGATCTGCATTTCTCTAATGGCTAATGATCATGAGCATTTCTTCATGTGTTTGCTGGTGCCTGAATATCTTCTTTGGAGAAGTGCCTGTTCATATCCTTTGCCCATTTTTTAATTGGGTTATTTGCCTTTTGTTGTTGAGGTTTTGCAGTATCTTGTAGATTTTAAAGATTAGATGCTGATCGGATTTGTCGTAGCCAAAAATTTTTTCCCAGTCTGTAGGTTGTCTGTTTACTCTTCTGGTGAAGGCTTTTGATGAGCGTAAGCGTTTGATTTTTAGGAGCTCCCATTTATCTAGTCTCTCTTCTGGTGCTTGTGCATTGTTACTTATGGCTCATATTGTGTTTATGCCATTTATTAGGGCTCCTAACATTGTCCCTATTTTTTTTTCATGATCTTTATTGTTTTCTATTTTATATTTAAGTCTTTGACCCGTTTTGAGTTAGTTTTTTTGTGCATGGTGTGAGGTATGGGTCTTGTTTCAGTTTTTTTACAAATGGATATCCAGTTATGCCAGCACCATTTGTTAAAGAGAATATCTTTTCCCCAGTTAACAGATTTTGGGACTTTGTCAAATATCAGCTGCTCGTAGGTGGATGAATTTATGTCTGGATTCTCAATTCTGTTCCGTTGGTCTATGTATCTGTTGTTGTACCAGTACCAGGCTGTTTTGACTACTGTGGCAGTATAATAGGTTCTAAAATCAGGTAGTGTGAGGCCTCTCACTTTGTTTTTCTTCTTGAGTAATGCTTTACTTATTTGGACCCTCTTCCCTTTCCATATGAAGTTGGTGCTTTGTTTCTCCATTTCGTTAAAAAATGCCCATGGAGTTTGGATCGGATTTGCATTGTATCTGTAGATTGCTTTGAGTACAATTGACATTTTCACAACGTTGAGTCTACCTACCCTTGAGCAAGGTATGTTTTTCCACTTATGCAGGTCTCTTTTGGTTTCTTGCAGTAATGTCTTGTTGTTTTCATAGTATAGGTCTTTTACGTCTCTGGTTAGATTTATTCCTAAGTATTTTATCTTCTTGGGGACTGTTGTCAATGGTGTTGATTTGGTGATTTCCTCTTCGAGGTTCTCTTTGTTGGTCTAAAGGAATTGAACTGATTTTTGTATGTTTATCTTGTATCCTGAAACACTGCTGAAATCTTCTATTTGTTCCAGTAGTTTTCTTGTGGATTCTTTGGGGTTTTCTGGGTATAAGATCATATATGCAAATAGAGATACTTTGACTTCTTCCCTACTAATTTGGATGCCCTTTATGTCTTTTTCTAGCCTAATTGCTCACCTAGGACCTCCAGCACAATGCTGAATAAGAGTGGTGATAGACGGTATCCTTGTCTGGTTCCCGTTCTCAAGGGGAGTACTTTCAAAGTCTCTCCATT
>NW_004443979.1:15656054-15702102 GCF_000243295.1 Trichechus manatus latirostris
CCATCCCTGCATACCTGGTATAAATCCCACTTGATCATGGTGAATTACTTTATGGATATGTAGCTGAATTCTATTGGCTAGAATTTTGTTGAGGATTTTTGTGTCCATGTTCCTATGGGATATTGGTCTGATATTTTCTTTTTTTGTGGTGTCTTTACCTGGTTTTGGTATCAGGGTTATGCTGACTTCATAGAATGAGTTTGGGAGTATTGCATCCTTTTCTGTGCTCTGAAATACCTTTAGTAGAATTGGTGTTAACTCTTCTCTGAGTGTTTGGTGGAATTCTCCAGTGAAGCCATCTGGGCCAGAGCTTTTTTTTGTTGGGAGTTTTTAAATTATCTTTTCATTCTCTTGTTTTGTTATGGGTTTATTTAGTTGTTCTACCTCTGTTTGTGTTAATTTAGGTAGGTAGTGAGTTTCTAGAAATTTGTCCATTTCCTCTAGGTTTTCAGATTGTTAGAGTACAATTTTTCATAGTATTCTGTTATGATTCTTTTAATTTCAGTTGGGTCTGTTGTGATATCACCCATCTCATTCCTTATACGGCTTATCTGCTTCCTCTCCTATTTTTTGTTTGTCAGTTTGGCCAGTGGTTTATCAATTTTGTTGATCTTTTCAAAGAACCACCTTTTGGTCTTGTTAACTCTTTCAATTGTTTTTCTATTCTTTATTTCATTTAATTCTGCTCTAATTCTTATTTCCTTTCTTCTGGCGCCTGTGAGCTTTTTTTGCTGCTCTCTTTCTACTTGTTCCAGTTGTAGGGTTAATGTCTTGGTTGTGGTCCTTTCTTCTGTTTGGATGTGTGCATTTATTGCTATAAACTGGCCGCTGGGCACTGCTTTTGCTGTGTCCCAAAGATTCTGTTAGGGTGTGTTTTTATTCTCATTTGATTCTGTGAATTTATTTATTTCATTCATAATTTCTTCTATAACCCAGTAGTTTTTGAGCAATGTGTTGTTCAGTTTCCATGTGTTTGATTTTTTTTCCTTGCTTTTTGTGTTGTTGATTTCTACTTCTCTGGCTTTTGGTCAGAAAAGATGCTTTGTTATATTTCGATGCTTTGGATTTTGTTAAGGCTTGCTTTATGGCCTAATATGTTGTCTATTCTGGAGAATGTTCCGTGTGCATTGGAAAAGAAAGTATACTTGGCTGCTGTTGGGTGGAGTGTTTGGTGTATGTCTGTGAGATTAAGTTGGTTAATTGTAGCATTTAGCTCTTCCGTGTCTTTGTTGAGCTTCTTTCTGGATGTTCTGTCCTTCACCAAAGGTGTTATGTTGAAGTCTCCTACTACTATTGTGGAGCTGTCTGTCTCTGTTTTCAGTGCTGTGAGAGTTTGTTTTATGTATTTTGGAGCCCTGTCGTTCGATGCATAAATTTTTTATTATAGTTATGTTCCCCTGGTGTATTGACCCTTTAATCATTATATAGTGTCCTTCTTTATCCTTTTTGGTGGATTTTACTTTAAAGTCTATTTTGTCAGAGATTAATGTTGCCACTCCTGCTCTTTTTTGAGTGTTGTTTGCTTCATAGATTTTTTTCCATCATTTGAATTTTAGTTTGTTGGTGTCTTTAAGTCTAAGGTATGTGTCTTCTAGGCAGCATATAGACGGATCTTGTTTTTTATCCAGTCTGCCACTCTCTGTTTATTGGTACATTTAGTGCATTTACATTTAGCTTAATTATTGATAGGTATGAGTTCAGTGCTGTCGTTTTGATGTCTTTTTTTGTGTGTTGGTCACAGTTTCTTTTTTCCACTTAAATTTCTGTGCTGAGTCATTTTTCTTTATGTATTTTCTTTTAATCTTTTTCATTGTTGTTGATTTTGTGTTTGCTGAGTCTTTATATTTTTCTAGTTTTTTATTTTGACTTGTAGGATTGTTAGTTTCCTTTGTGGTTACCTTAATATTTACCCCTGTTTTTCTAAGTTTATACCAGTCTCTTATTTCTTTATATTGCCTAGACTTCCTCTCCATATGAAAAATGTATGTCTACATTTTTTATGTCTGTCTCTTTTGTTTTAGTGTTTTCATCTTTTACATATTGACATCTGTTACCATATTTTCGGTGTTTTACCTTTCTTTTACTTTGGTGTCTTTCCTATCTGGGTTGATATCTGTTTGCTTTCTCCTGTGTTCTAGTCTTGGGTTGTCATCTGATGTTATTGATTTTCTAACCAGAGGGCTCCCTTTAGTATTTCTTGTAATTTTGGTTTGGTTTCTGCAAATTTCCTAAATTTCTGTTTATCTGGAAATGCCTTAATTTCATCATCATTTTTGAGAGACAGTTTTGCTTGATACATAATTCTTGGCTGGCTGCTTTTTTCTTTCAAGGCTTTATATAGGTCATCCGCATTGCCTTCTTGCCTGCATGGTTTGTGCTGAGTAGTCCGAGCTTATTCTTATTGACTCTGCTTTGTAGATGACTTTTCGTTTATCCCTAGCCACTCTTAAAATCCTCTCTTTATCTTTGGTTTTGCTAAGTTTGATTATAATATGTCTTGCTGACTTTCTTTTGAGATCTACCTTATGTGAGGTTTGATGAGTATCTTGGATAGATATCTTGTCATCTTTCCCGATATCAGGGAAGCTTTCTGCCAACAAATCTTCAACAATTCTCTCTGTATTTTCTGTTATCCCCCCTGTTCTGGTACTCCAGTCCCTCATAGGTTATTCCTCTTGATAGAGTCCCACATAGTTCTTAGAGTTTCTTGATTTTTTTAAATTGTTTTATTTGATTTTTCCTCAAATAAGTTGGTGTCAAGTGCTTTATCTTCAGTCTCACTTATTCTGACTTCCATTGCCTCAAGTCTGCTCCTGTGACTTTCTCTTGTGTTGTCTAATTCTGAAATTTTATTGTTAATCTTCTAGATTTCTGATTGTTGTCTCTCTGTGGATTCTTGCAGACTGTTAAATTTGTCGTTATGCTCTTCTCTAACCTTTTTAAGTTCCTCTATTGTGTGTTCTGCATTTTGCTTAATTTTCTTCCTAATTTCTTAAAGAATTCTGTATATTAATCTTTTGTATTATGCCTGCGGTAATTCCAAGAAATTTTCCTCCTCTGGAAAATTTCTAGATTCTTTATTTTGGGAGCTTGCTGAAGCCATCATGAATTGCTTCTTCATGTGATTTGATATTGACTGTTGTTTTCAAGCCATCAATATGTTATTATATTTATTTATTTTATGTTTGCTTACTGTGTCCTAGCTTCTTGTTTTCTTTTGATATGCCCAGATAGGCTGCTTATATAAGCTAGTTGGATCGTTGGCACCTTTGGCGCTCTAATGTCCTGTCACCAGGTTGTTAGATGTGTTACTAGGTATGTGAGCTCAGGAGTCTGCCACTCCTCCTGTATGGATTCAGCTCAGGTGCCCAGGTAGATAGCCACCAAGTGTGTGGTATAGGCTCTCACTTACTGTCCTAGACAGGCATGGATGATTGGTGTAGGCACAGGCATCTGGCTGCAGCAGGGGAACGCCCTCGGAGCAAGGCAAGGGGCTGACGGCTGCCCCCGAGTGTCCAAGAGGAAGACGTGTCCCTGTTCCCTAGAGTGCGTAAGTTGGTGGGTTTTCCATCTGGACTATGAGCAGCTAATGCTGTTGGCAGTAACGACTGTGGGGCATCTCTTATTCATGGGTCCCTATCGCAGGTAGCTAGGTGGCGTGGGTAGAGTCAACAGTCCTCAGGCCCCTGATGTGGGTAGGTGAAGACTTTGCTTAATGAGCGGAGCAGTGTCAAATGTCAAGAACCTGCCACTTCACAGCTGAAACAGTTGAAATTAGAGTTCCAGTGTATACCCTGTTGTACTGCGGTAATGTGGGCCTACGTTGTTGAGATGGGTCCACACAAGTCTATGCAGGGGGAAAGGCACTCAATGCCTGTGGATCCCTCATGCCTGTGCCTAGGCAAAGCAACTTTGCCTACCCTGGGTTCTTGGCTTAGGGGAGTCGGCAGTGTATTTTTTCCCATTTGTTAATTCACTCTCCAAGGCAGAGAGAATGGCTCCTGGCATGTGGTGGATCCTACTTTCAGCCCAGAGGACTCGGTAATTGCTGAAGCCAGTCCAGAACCCAGTGCAGATCAGGGAGCAGGGAGGTAAATGGGAGAGAAGTTTTTCCCTAAGGGGTGTGTTTTTGATCCGCATGGTAAGCAGTACGCAAGTACTTATCTTTCGTGTAGGCCTGCTTCTCTCTGGTTCTGGGTGGCTGTGTATAATCTCTGGTGCTGGGTCTCTCCTGGTGTGGAAAATGCTCCTCCCGAGCATGGCTGCTTGCCTTCCTCACTGCTCACCCCTGAGCTGATCAGGCCTGAAGGGCTCATGCTCTCGCTGGGTCAGGTCTGGCAACTCCTTGCTGTTTCCGAACCATCTGTCCCTCCCCCTGCCACTCAATCTGGTTCCTCAACCCTGCCTTTGATGTTCAGGGCTCCCAAATTGCCATCTATAATCGAATCACTTGTTTTTTCGGGTCTTTGTTGTATGAGGGTCCACCGGAAGCATCTGACTACTCTGCCATCTTGCCCCACCTCTAGTCTTTTTTTTTTTAATTTCTAAATTAAAATTTTCATTTTACTTTGTTCTAATATTGTAAGTTGTATTTCTCTTATAGTGAATTTTTTTCATAATTTTTATGTCAGAAATAGCTAATGTCAATAAGAAATCCAAATGCTAAGTAAAAATAAATATATTATCAGTCCTTTTTCTGGTATCTTTTATTTTATTGTCAAAATTACAGTTTTTACCTCTGTGGTTATATAAAGAGATTAGTTTCTTACTAGCTAAGAGATAAGGTACTAGATGATAAGAGACAATGTTGTAAAATTAATAATAGCCAAAATTTATAGAGTATTTTCTATTTAAGGCCATATAGTTTTTTTCTCAAACAGAGAAAGACGTATGACAAAGGTGAATTCTCTCTGCATGGACATCTTCCACAAAGTTAAAGAACTCTTAACTCCTACCTAGTTGAATACTTTTTAAGTTTTGTCTCTTACTACCTATACCTTCAGCTACCTCTGCACACTGATGCTCACAGTGATGACTCTGATTCATCAAGAAATCTTGATTACATTTTATGAAGTTAGGCATATGTGTGATACATTTTAGAGAGATTTTCATAACTGTGTTTAAAATTATATGTTTGGGTAGAGTACATAAAGGTGTAACATGTTTGTCTCATAGAAACACTGAACCAGACATACCTGTTGGACATATTTTTATAGCTTAATTAGCCCTTCAACATATTATGTATATATTTTATGGTGATAGGGTTGGTTACTGCCAGCTCTCTGTCCTAAAATTATCACCCATTTTACTGACACACTCTTTTTATGTAGACGAACAAAGGCTTTAAATTTGAAGTAAAGCAGAACTGGATTTGAATTTGGTTCTGTGACTTGCCAATTCTGTGATTTTTGGACAAGTTTCTTTTTTTCCACTCTTAATATAAAAATGGATATGTCAGTATCTATTGCAGGGAGCTAAAGTGAGGATTGGTTTGTGATAGTGTATGTAAAAACTTATCAAAATACACACTAAGCACTCAATAAATGGTGTTGTTTTACCTGTAAAGCAACATTTGGTTATGAAATTATGTAAGCTATTGGTTCTTGTTTTTTCTGTATTTAGCAATTTTTGAGATTCTCTTTTATTTACCAGAAAAATGACTTGGACTACATAGGAAGTATTGATAAAGTTAATTATAATCAAATGTTTAATGTTTCTTTATTTAACACTGTTTATTAATTAAAGTCACTATTGTGCATAATTTCTGCAATCATGAATCTGAAGTTGTCCATATAGTGGTAAACTTTGGAACTTTAGTTAACATTGAAACTTTTGTTCATTGATTAAAAATCTTCCATCAGAACTGAAAGTATATTGAGGTTTTATAACCCAGGGGATTTCAAGACAGGGTGTGAGAAACAGCTGAGTAGGGAGCTGAAGAATGACTGCTGACTAATTGTCCCATTTATGCTACCTGGCAACCAGGTAGCTCTACTTTAGTTTTACCTCTTACTCTTACAAAACAAAGGAACACTAAATTCTATTTACAGAGTGTTTCAGCTGGAAGCAGTTGTAGTTTTAAAGAAGAAATTAGTATCAGGTGTTGTCAGATCTCAGGAAAGGGACAAATTGTACAGACTTTCTGCTGAGGTGTGAGTCCCCACTCTGCCACTTACTAGCTGCATGAATTCTGGTAATTTAGTTAGCTTCTCTGTGCCTCAGTTTTCTCATGTATCAAAGAGAGATAATAATAGTACATACTTCACCAAGTTGTTATGAAGATTAGATTATTCAATAGGTATAAAGGAATTGGTATAGTGTCTGGTATAAAGTTCTATGTAAGTGTTAGCTACCATGTTTCATCAAACTTGAGTTACCCATGTTTGAAAGATGCACCATTACTTTATGTACTACTAAGAAAGAAAAAAAATGCCACCAGTGAAACTGTGACAACTGTACTTTCTTATCATATTGGTTGTAAAACATATCCTAATTTCAGAGATCTTAAAATACAAAAGAATATGTGTCTTAGAATCAATTCAGTATGACATCATGTTATTAAATAGGTAAGTAATATAACTTTTCATATTGTGATTATTTTAAGGAAAATGTTTACCTTGTTCCTGTGTGTTATATTGCTTATGTTTAATTGACTTTATAATTACTAGATATAATGGTAATTATTAGTGGAAAAATAGAAATATGCTAAACCATGCATGGAAATGTTTAGTTTACATGAACTATATATATTGTTTTGTCAATTTATACTTTTTTGTAGGAGAAAATTTTATTTTAAATTTATACAGTGAAAATGTTTTGGTAACTGACATTCTATTAATTTTGAACACACTTTCATATATTTGCAATACAGTAATAATGATAGTTTATAATTTTGTACTTTAGGCCCTATAAGATCCTAAAGTGTTATCCAAACAATCAAAGTTAATATTGTGTTCAGTAGATTAATAATGCTAAGAGTACAGCATAACATTAAGGATTATAGACTCTGGAACTAAATTGCCTGGATTCAGGTTTCTACTCACTTACTCACTTGTCAAGTAACATTACCTCTCTGTGCCTTTGTTTTCTATCTGTAAAATGGGGGAAATAATTGTTCCTACCTCACAGCATGGAAGTTTATATGTAAAGCACTTAGATCAGTGGCACATAGAAAGCCACAATGTAACTGCTTGCTATTATTTTATGTTAATTGATCACCATATTCTAAATATTTTAGAAGTTATAATCAGTTTTATTAACTGTATTCCCTATAAAACCAGATCATTCTGTTTTTTCTCTTCTTTTTAAAATTATAAACTTAATATATTTTTTCCTAAACAAAATTGCCCTACTTATAGATCCCTAAATTAATTTGTTTTCCTATTTATTAACTTCTTGCCCAGTAAAGTCTCCACATATTTAAAGATATTTATGTATATTTCGAAGTCTCTGAAATAAGGAGTAAGATATATACAAAAATACCATCATTTAACAAACATTCAAATATCTTACAACCTTAATCCTGAATGACACAGCTTTGAATCTGTATTATGAACTCAAAGTTTTATTATATTAGTACTTTTAAAACTAGATTCTGTGGTTTCCAAAAGATTCTAGGGAATTTGTCCTCGTGGGGTGCTATAAGTGGTTTGGGTGCTGGGACCCTACCCACTCACTTCGACCTACCTGTTTACATGTTAGGTATCCCTGTGAGGCTTTGCTAGAAAAAACTAGTTCTGGATAAAACTTGAAAACCACTGGATTATGGTTATTTCTAGCTCTAAATTCATTTGATTCTTGAATGTAAACAGAATAACTCTGAGACTAGATCTCATAAAGTCCATACATTTATACTTCAGCAACTTATTATGTCAGCTAGGCTCTCAAAATCTATTGATAGCTTTATCCTATATTCATAATATTAATGATAGTTTATATAGTTCTTTAGAGTTCATTTATGCTGCTTTATTTCATCCTCAGAAGAATTCTGCTGGTGTTGTAGCATTATCTTAAAAGTGAGGCAACAGGCTTGGGGAGTGAGTCTAGTAGAAAAGGTCTTATGTTAGAACTGCTTACTAGTAACTAGGTAACCCTGATGTCACATTAATTAATTTCTCTAAGCCTTGATTTTCCTCATTTGTAAAGTGAACTTAATTAAACGTAACAGAATTGTTAGTATTAAATGAGGTGATAGTATAAAGCTCTCAACACAGTTCTTACATAGAGTAGTAAAAGTTATTTCTCTTACTAGTAGGGAGCAGGACCAGGAATTGACACTATATACTTCTCATTTTAACCAGACTGCTCAATTTTCTGCATACAGTATAAAAACAACAGCTTTATAAGTTGTAGACATTCTAGATGCAGGTGATAGCTTGTCCATGGGGGTAAAAACAGATGCTTAAAAAGAAAAAAGACTGGGGCCATTTAATGTAAGACAGAATATTCTATGTATCTCAAAAGTCCTGATGCCAGCATGATAATTGGTATCCACAGTAATGATACTTAATCATCAGGAAGGTAGGAATGGTGAGTTACATTAAACAAACAAACTAAACAAAAATCTTTACCAACTGGTGGAAAAAGGAGAGTGTTGTCACCTAAAGGTATAAACTTCAACTTATCTGGGAGATTTTTATTGGAAATAATGCTGCTGCTAGATATTGTTGTTGGTGTTAGTTGCCATCAGATTGATGGTGACCTCATATGTGTGGTTTTCAGGACTGTGACCTTTCTGAAGCAAATCTTCAGATCAGTCTTCAAAGGGACCTCTAGGTGGATTCAGACCGCCAGCCTTTCAGCTAGTAGTCCAGGGCTTACCCGTTTGCACAACCCACAGACTCCTAAATGAGATATTGCTAGGTTAAAATTTCGAAATAGACGTCAATCATGTATTATTTTGCATTGTAAGAAGGAAATATATCTAATTTACTTTCTGAAGTTGATTTTTTAAAAATTAATGTATAGACAGAGTTAAAAAATCAAATCGTATTAAAAGATTTAAACCAAGTAAAGCAGTTCTCTGTTCCACTGCTCACCATCTCCCACAGCCCTACTCCCCAGCCAGGGTAGTCACTTGGCACTCTTACAGATATTTCTTATGCCATTTATTTCCATATTTATAGATAATATATTTAAACTGTTCTTTATCATTTTTCTCTTTCAATTTACTTCTTGTTTTATTAGTTGGGGATTTACTATTCTTACATTTATATCCCTTGTTCTTTCAACATACTTATACAATAATTATGCATTAAATCAGCACTATTCTAACCTAAACATTGTTCCTTTTTGTGCCAAGCAATGCATTAAGATTGTTTTCTTTCTGCTACAATTTTTTCTTTTTTTTTTTTTCTGGAGTTAGTAATTACTTCATTTTTATTTATTTATTTATTTTTAATTTACATTTCATTGGTTTTTCTAAATGTTTCAACATAGTTTTGGAAAATGCATATCAATAATTTTTAATGCTTAAGCCTGGTTTTAAACACTATCAGTTTTGCCCTCTTTTTGTGGCGACCTTTCCACCATGGTCTGTTCTGCAGTCTAGTTCGATTACGTTCCAGGGCTGCTGCATAGCAGACATCTAGAGGTTTTCCTTTCTGTAACCATCTAGAATCTAAATTTGTTGCTTGCTAGGCCTGGTGAATAGTGGACATCTCACAACTTTCCCGAACTGTTCTCCTGTGCTAGATCTTCTGTTTCTTCAATCTCATGCTTTCCTTTTTTTTTTGGTTTGATTGTTTTTTCCTTTGTGTTACAAGAGTATATTTTTTGCAACTTTCTGGGAAAGGATTAATAGAATTTTGCATATTTGGATATGTCTTCATTCCATCCTCATATTTGCTTGGATATTATGTATAGAACTGTAGGCTGCAGATAATTTTCCCTTAGAATTTTGAATGCATTGCTCCCTTCTGTCACTTTTCTGTTCTCTATCTCTGGTCATAGATCATGCATAATTTGAGCTCTTGGATTTGCACCCTATAATTTTCTTATCCTCTCTCCTCCTCTTTTTATTATTTTTTTTAATTTATCTTTTCTTTTTACTATCTGGCAGTTTTGGTAGACTTTCTCTTTTAGTGGATGTTTTATTTCAGCTGTTCTTTTGTTTGAATTCTTAATGTGTCTCTGATTATTCCATTTTTACTTAATGTATTGCTCTTATTTTATGCCTATCATTTGTTATGTCTTTAAAGTGGCACAGTGGTGAAGTACTCGGCTGCTAACCAAAAGGTTGGCAGTTCAAATCCACCAGCTGCTCAGTGGGAGAAAGATGTGACAGTCTGCTTCTGTAAAGATTTACAGCCTTGGAAACAAAATGGGGCAGTTCTACTCTGCTTTATAGAGTCACTGTCAGTTGGGATCGACTCGACAGCAAGGGATTTGGATTTTTTTGTTGTTAGTGAAGATTTCTGATAATAGTTTTTTTTTTTTTTAAGGTTTCGTCTGCTCTTTGTGTTTTTATATTTCCTCTGAATATCTTTTTCTCTTTGTTTATTTTGGTCTTAATCTTTCATCTTGTAAGATTTTCTGAAAGCCTTGGCTTAGTGAAGTTCTACAAATTTGTTTGGAAGCTTTTTTTCTGAGGGGAGGTCTTGTTGCCTAGGTGGCTTCGTTAGGATGATTAAACAAGGAGCCACAATTTCTGTTTGGAGACCGAGATTGTGGTATCTGTTTTCTGGGGTCTCAGTTTCTCTGATGAGATGGTGTGTATCTTTCTTGGTTGTATACATCTTCCTGCCAGCATTTAGAAAGCAGTTCAGGTCCATTTTAGCCTTGTCCATCAACTCCCCTCTGTGTTGTGCTTGGTAGTTCTGAGTCAGTAACTTCTCTGCTTCAGTAGATCCAGCATTCCAGCTCCTAGGTGTGGAAAAGGGGATCTGGAATGGAGTAGGAAATCTTTGTGTCGAAATATTCTCTGTGTAGACTTTTAGAGGATCCGTTGATATTCAGTGGCAATGTTACTCCTCCCTGTTTTTCTGGGATTCTGTTAGGCAAATTTGTTTCTCATTATCATCCTTTTTTTTTTTTTTTTTTTTTTTGCCACTTAGTTTTTAGCTTTCTCTGCTGTCCTAAATTAGTCACCACTTGTCTGCCTGGTTTTTTCATTTTCTGAAACTATGTTGAATTTCTTGTTTGTTGTTGTCTCCTCTACCATTCTCTTTGACCTTGCGGTTTTATGCTGTTATGTATTTTAGTGGAGTTTCTTAAGGGAGTGAAGTTTAATGCATGTGCTCAATCTGCCATAGTAGAAAGTCAGCAAAAGAGAGGAAGACCCTCAACAAGATGGATTGACACAGTGGCTGCAACGATGGGCTCAAACATAGCAACAATTGTGAGAATGGCATAGGACTAGGCAGTGTTTTTTTCTGTTGTACATAGGGTCACTATGAGCCAGAACCGACTCAACAGCACCTAACAACAACAACAGCTCAATCTGCCACAGTTAATCATAATCATAATATTTAGAATTTATGGGCTGCTTTACTATGTACTAGACTTCTGAGTGCTTTAATGTACATTTTCAGTTATTTCTCAAACCAGCACCATTAGAGATACCATTGTTATCCTCATTTTATAGATGAGCTAATAGTGATGAAGTAATTTGTCCAATATCATATGGCTAGTAACTGGTAGATGGATTTGAATCCAGGGTATTTTCTTCTAGAACCTGAGATCTTGGTACTGTCTCTTTATTAATATAGACCAGAAGTCTACAATACTTCTTCATACTTTTAGAGTTACTTAAACTAACATGACATCTTAAAAATCAATTTAAATAAGCAGATCACTAGAATTTCGTATAACCAGATTAATGTGTTATAAATATGACACACACATATAGAAATAATTTATTATTTATTATATCAAGAATAATCTGTTAGCATGAAGCTCTAGTATAAACTATTAATTATTACTAACATTTTTCTAGATAATTGTTTTTAAAGAAGTGGCATTTGATGATTGAACTAAGACATAATGCTCTAACACACTAGGAATAATTAGATAAAATCAGAGGATTAATAAATTTTAGTTGATATTAAATTTTTTTCTTTAAAATGTTCAGGAATAGTAGAAATAATCATATTTGCTTTCAAGATTTAAAGATTATAAATTTAAAATAAGTATTCTACAAGAAATCAATGTTCTGGATAAACATTTGAAATTTAAAATAAATTTAATTATAGTGTCACCAGTTAAAAATAAATCCTGTTCTATACTTGTTTGATTTTTCTTTTATAATAATAATAAATCATTTCTATTTAGTGTAATTTTTCTATCCTTGTGTTTCTTTGGTGTAGACAGAATCTTATTGCCTTCCTGCTGAGGATGTAATTTCTGAATCTAGGAGATGTACTGTCAGCACAGTGAAGCAGGAAATTATTCTCCTGTGTCAGCTGCTGCTGTTAACAAATAAAGAAGGTTTGGGGTAGGATGCATTTCTATTATCTCTACTCACAAATCTCATATGACATGCAAATAGATTTTAAAATCAAGAGAGTTCAAAGTATGTGGTGACAAAAGGTATTTCCCTGCTGTCAATTCTTCCTCTGTCCCCCTCTAAAAATTCTAATTTATATTCCAATCTTGCTATTTCTGTTTCAGTGGCAGTAGTCGTGGCTACTGAAAGGTCACAGATTTTAAAACTGTGGAGAGCAGTTCTACTCTGCAACACATGGGTTGCTAATAGTTGAAATTGACTTGACAGAGTTATAACTAAGTGTTTTCCACATATAGGAATGCCTAGCTTAACATCGGTTTGAGCAACTTCCCACGTCCTATCCATCCATGATCACATAAGGTTATAATAGAGTTCAGAAATCCCGATGGGAGAACGAGATGTAGCGGAAGTACTTTGCAAGAGACACTGTCTGTCTCTCACTACCTCTCTGGATTCCCTGCCCCCCCCACCAGCCCTGGGGAGACACCGGGAGAGGGTCCTGGCGCCCATCCACGGCTGCCTACCCTACCACGCTGGCCTCAGGCAGGGACCACACACTCATCACCAGAGCTGCTGAGGGAGATGCTCCCCCTCCCACCCCACTGTCCCGCTAAGGCCCGGATGCCCTGCGTGTGATACTTGGGTCCGAGTCTGAGGCTCCTCCGCAGCGGCAGCCTCAAAATGGTCTGAGCTGCTGCAGTGGCTGGAGGAGCAGGAAAGGTGGCTGGGGGAGGAGATGGAGGAAGGGCTGGTGGGATAGAAGAGTTTAAAGCCCATTAGGGGGAATGGGCAAGGCAGGCAGGGAGGAAGGGAAGAAGGGTGCAGGCTGCCAGCTGGATCGCAAGTGCACGCTGAGGTGGGCGGGGCCTAGGCGCTGCTCTCAGAGACCAGCATTGGAGCCAAAGTTTTGGCACAGTCTGTAGGCGTGGCAGCAGTAGGCGCGGCCCTCCCCAGACCATTGACCTTCCTGCGCACCTCTCTCCTGTATATAATCTGGTGTTCACACAGCATCCGAATCACATGACATCCTATTTCATAGAATGCATCATGGACGTTAAGCGATGTAAACCTGTGTTAGTGGAGTCAGTTCACACAGTAATCTCATGAGGAAGAGGAAACAAGAGTTTAAGTGATTTGCCCAAAGTGTTTATATATGTATGTACATAATATGTATATATATGCATGTATGTATGTGTGGAGCCCTGGTGATGCAAAGATTAATAGCTGGGCCACTAACCAAGTGGTCGGCAGTTCGAAACCTTGGAAACCCTATGGGGGCACTTCTACTCTGTCCTTTAGGGTCGCTATGAGTCAGAATCGACTCAACGACATACGTTTATATGTGTATATTTGTATATATAACTGTCTGCGTATTATATATATATTTGTATTGTGTGTGCATAAGTGTGCGCGTGTGTGTGCAGGTAGTGTATAAATTTAGAGGCCAAGGTGGGACTGGCATTTGCTTCCAGACAGTCTGCCACCAGGCTCTGTCCTCATAACCACTGTGTTATATTCATATGATCTAAATTTTATACAAAATTGATAGCAGATTCTAGTATAGGCAAGTGGTAGGAGTTATCAAATATGTTGAAAATTAGATACAATCTTCAGTTTTCAGTTTTATCTCTTAATTTAATTTGTCTATGAGTTAAGGATTGCTGTTACTTGATTTTTACCTCCAAAAAGCCTCAGCAAGTTACAGAACACAGCTTTGTTAGACAATCGCTCATCTGTGTGTCTGCATGACATAGGCAGAAAGCAAATTTATATTTCCTTATTCAATAAAGCCTTCATTTTACTTGATTATTACAATTAATACTTTCAATATTACCTTCATCCAACTTTTTTGTAGGTGAAACTGTAATAGTCATTCTTTTTATCTGAGGTAATTATTATTTAAGGATGTATATTATTAAACATGACAGATTACTTCATAAACATTTTAAGGAGTTCTGAGAAACTCATGTATATCTCAGATGTCCTGAAGTAGGGAGGTGTTGTTAAAGTCTTGATAAAGTGTCTGTTTACTTTTATTGTTATTATAAAGTATAAATTTGTTATATGGCCTGTCTTGAATACTATTCATGGATATTTTGATTTGAAAATGTCAATGGCAATTGATAATAAGAGAGTCTCAAATATATGGCTGACCACATCATGTAAAGACATTAAAATTTACAATTATCTCATATTTTTAAATGAGAGGTTCAGTAACCTTTCTAGAGTTATAGTTACCAGTAGAGTAATGAATGATGAGGGTGAGAATATATTCCACATTTGTTGAATTCCAAATTAAACTTTATGTGTTTAATTATACTTTTTAACACAATTACCAGTACATATTTTCCTTAAATTGATGGTTATTTATCTTTTTAGGAAAGATGCATTATAGTCAGAAGCCTGATTGAGGAGTATTAGAAAATAAATAGGAAAATGATTGCACGGGAGTATGAATAGATCTAAACATTTTTAAAAATAGCCTTTTTGTTTTTTCACTTTAAAATGGGGAAAACTATTTCCTTTTCTTGGTAAAAATTCACCTCAAAGTTAATTTAAAATCTGTTTGTCCCTGTAAGTTTTCTGTTGGATGCACGTGTGGGATTAATAATACGTAAGCAAGAAGAGAAAAAAAAAATTATCCTTGAGTGCTTTTAGTCAGAATTTTTCCATTTCACTTTGCTGAAATTACATAATTCCATCTTAAGATCATTAGGCCAATAACTAAACCTGTTGCTGTCAAGTTGATTCTAACTCATAGCGACTCTATAAGACAGAGTAGAACTGCTCCATAAGGTTTCCAAGGAGTGGTTGGTGAAATCAAACCATCGACCTTTCCGTTAGTAGCAGAGTGCTTAACCACTGTGCCACCAGGGTTGTTAGATTATCAGGCAGGCTAAGGAATTTTAGAATGATTAAAGTACAGAGTGAATACTTGATGAATATAACTCCAAACTCTTGATATTGTTGTTTCCGTGCCTTTATCTGGGTTTCTGAAGTGAAGGTATCATTTTGTTGGAGCTAAAAGAATGCTCTGGCCTATTTAAACCTTGTTTTCCAGTTATAGTATCCCTATACATAGACTTGGATTCCTGGTAGCTTAGTGGTGAAGGGTTCTGCTGCTGACCAAAGGTCAGGAGTTCGAATCCACCGGCCGCTGCTTGGAACCCTATGGGGCATTTCTGTTCTGTCCTATAGGGTCGCTATGAGTTGGAATCAACTCAGTGGCAATGGGTTTGATTTATTTTTGGTTTATAGATAGATTTGGAGCCTGGGTGGCACAGTGGTTAAGAGCTCAGGCTGCTAACTAACAGGTTGGCAGTTCGAATCCACCAGCTGCTCCTTGAAAACACTGTGGGACAGTTCTATAGGGTCCTATAGGGTCGCTATGAGTCGGAGTAGACTCGATGGCAACTGATTTGGTTTTTTGTCTGTCTGTTTTATATGTAGATTACACTTTTCTTGAGTATTGTGTCATGGATTGCCTTTATAAACATATAGCTTAATATGTACATTGATATCGTAGCAGATGAAAATGCTACTTGCGTGGGATGAGAACAAGTTTGGATAATTGCGTTTTTAGATTTATTTCTTATTCTGAATACATGAAATGCCTCTTACGCTGCTTCATTGTGTTTTGTTTCAAGTGCAAGTAGCTTCAAACTGAAAAGTTTTTGTAAGACTAAAAAATACCTTTATAAAAGAATGTCATTGGAAAAGTGAGAAACAACAATAACATTTACCTTGGTAAACTCATTTGCATATACCAGCCTTAGCAACAAGAATATTACTGTTGTTTACCTGCATTGCAGTCACATCACTTCATTTTATATTTAGATATAATTTATGTTTTCCATAAATTCCTTTCATTACTATAGCTAAAAAATAATATTGTCACCATTTGCATTTAGATATTTTGGGCTTATTTTTATTTCCATGTAATTATACTAATCTCTTTAATTCTTGACTTTCTTGGGATCAACTTGAGGGCAGTGGGTTTGTTTTTTTTCTGGTTCTTAATAGAACAGATACTTTTTACACAATTATAAAAACTGTCAAGATAAGTCCTGAAAATAATTATAACATTGTGATTGTAAGTTACTATACTAGTTATTGATTTCTGGATATTTGTAAGTAATAACTATTGTTTAGTAATTATTACCCAAGCTGAGAAAGCTTAGAATTATTTGGTTACAACAGAGTGATAGGTTGACATTATTAACTAATAGGAAATTAACATGTAAGATTAGGTAACCTGAGTTTGTATGATTTTCCTTAAACTTCGCATTTTGCTTTTAACTGCTAATATTTCTTTCTACATACTATGAGAAAATAGACTAGAAAAAGATGTAAATACAGAACTTTGTTTTGTAATTTTGGCTTACGTGACTTTCTCTTCATTATGTTCTGTCTCTAAGAAGGAATGACTAATAAAATATGTGTTGAATATACACGTCATATTAGGATGATGAGTGATTTTAAAATGAATGGGAACATTACATAAACAATTTTAAGCATCAATGTAAATGGTCCTCTATTCTGTAAAAGTGTGACATTTAAACTGAGATAAGGTCATGCAGAATTTAGTCATGTAAAATGCTGATACCTTAATTTATTTAAAAAGAAATACCTGAGTTTTTAGAGAATTCTTGTTAAATATTAAACACCTAGAAAAAGCACAATTCAATTTAGGGGAAGATCCTAAATTAAGCTATGAGTCACAGTAGAATATTCTCTAAAATTATGTTTTAGATTACTCCAATACAAATACTGAAAGGATTCCTTTGAAACAATTGACCTTATAAATTTTTTTTCGTTTTTGCTCTTTTCCTTCTTTAGTTGAGTGAATGAATGAATAAATGCTAGTTTCCAGGCTTAGATTTTATAAATATCTTTAACTTATCCCACATTTCAACTTATAGAATTTTACATAGTAATATGATTTTAATTTTGTATGTAGCTTTTTTTATTACTCCCAATTTTCTAGTCTCATTATCATTACTCTTATTGAACCGTCGACACCTCTAGTTCATCTTCCATGCTGTTGCTAGAGTGATTTTTATAAAATGCTTGTATAAATGCCACTGTTTGGAGTGAAGTATTCTAAAATTCCTTAGTATAATTCAGTCTGTTTCTATTCTTTTCCTCACTGGCTGTTAACCAGTTGCCATACTTAACCTACTGCTACATATTTCCTTAATGTGTGAATACATACTACATATTTCCTTAATGTGTGAATACATAAAATACAACTCCTGTCATTATCATGATGACCCCATGTGTCAGAGTAGAACTATGCTCTATAGTCCTTTCATTGGCTAGTTTTTTGAAAGTAGATCACCATGCCTTTCTTCCAAGGCACCTCTGGGTGGACTTGATCCTCCAACCTTTTGGTTAACAACTAAACACATCAACTGCACTATCAAGGGACTCTGACTGGCACACTGTATTCTGCTCACATCCTTTTAATTGCAGTGTTCTAAATAATAAACTATGTTTCTGTCTTACTTCTGTGCCTTCTCTCTTCTACTTAAAACCTATTCAATTTGTTCTTACTGCTGTATATTTCCTTGACGTATGAATACATAAAATATAACTCCTATCATTAAAAAGTTCTAGAAAAGGCTATTTAAATTTGTAATAGTTGGGAACCAACTATATAGTTGCATTGTACGCTAGGTTTAATATATATTAGCAAAGCTTCTGTTTCTTCAGTGAATATCCTTACATGGTGGAAGTTCACTTGTCATTTTTTGATTAATATTTAAAGTTATTGCAATCTTAACAAGCACTGTATTACACTATTTCATAATACTGTTTATGACATTGTGAATTTATTTTAAAGGTGAGACTGTATGCTGTAAATTAGGGATTCTTATTAAAGGATGTGTATGTATGAATGTTTATTGTATCCTTTACCTACAGAAAACTGAACTGAAAGGAATAAGGAAGATGATTTATAAAAGTAAAACTATTATTTGTATAACTTTTTCAGAAAAATGTGACTGTACCCTAGAGTCCTCAAATTTGTTTTTTTTGGTTTGCATATTATGGTGTGAATAAAAGGATAGATTTATAAAGGCCATGAAATTATTTTGTATTTCATTCTTTAGGATTTATTTATATAAACAATTGAGTGGAAGCCAAATGTTTTTCCATATCTTACTCTGTTCTAAGTAAGTACAGTATCAGAGAAGGGGCCAGTGTGACTTTTTGGAAAATGCAAACTCCAGGAATATGTAGCAAGGATCCAAAACTTGGATTTAGCATTTTTGTATCTAAAATAATGCAGTAAGTGTGACGTGATATTGATCATATTGACTAAGAAGACATGGCTACACACAGACACACACATCATACAGCAGTAAACAATAATGGGACCTTATGAAGAGCTTTTAGTTACTTGTTTGTGATAGCTCTGTTGAACAGTTTTTATCAGTGTTGCTGATGGTCATAGGCTAGATATTGTATATGTGATTTATGTGAACCATTTCATTGAGTCTTTGGAGCATCCCTGTAAATGCTCATTTCATATAAGAGACAGCTGCTCAGAATTACGTATTTAATTTAAAAGGATTGACTCTGCTTATTCAGTTGGGTGTCTTAGATGTCCTTTATCAGTAGTTCCTTAAACTTTTTTCAAGGAATGGTCATCATGGAGCCTTTTGAGAACCTTGTGAATCATTTCCCGTAGAAAAATGTACATATGGACCCATATAATGTCTTCATTTTAGTATGTACTTTTATAGAATTGTCAAAGTTCCTGAATCCCATACATGGAACCCAGATTGGGAATCCCTGATTTATGACTTCTTTTAGTAAAAAGTCTGAGAAACTCTAGACTTCTTTTTTGCTCTTATCACTTAAAGGAAATAGTATTTATTTACATTATGCCTTATTCGAGAAAGAATTGAAGAAAGCTGGAAGGAAATTGTCAGGTATCACCAACTCTGCTGAGTATATGCTAAAATAAATAAATTTTCTTACAGAAAGCAAGATTCAGAAAGATTTGACTTATGAAATACTTCCTAATGGTCAGGTTTTTTCTAACTTTGCTACATAATGGTCAGGTTTTTTCTAACTTTGCTATGTAGCACCCTTAATCTGTTTCAGTAACCTAAGCATGAATGTTGTGAAATAATGTACACAGTTACTGCTTCAGAGTAGTATAAACAAAGTAGGTATGCAGGAGATTAGAATCATAGACTAGTGATTAGTTATATTTCTTAGGAAATAATTGTTGAATTTAATCTTCTGATCTATCAAAGATGAATCCTGTAGAAAAGGTGTTACAGTAAATGTAGGATGTGGTAATAATTTTCTGAATTCATGAACTAATGTTATCTTACACTTGGTAAGCTCGTTGTTTATTTGGACTAAGGGTAAACACTGTATTTAGATTCTAGCTCAGTTTGATTTTGGAGAAGATAAGTTGTCAATTTTGTATGGGAACACTTTTAAAGCTTCAATATATGAAGTTTAAATTACTTTGCTAGTTGTTTAAGACTGGTTGGTTCATAAAATTATTTTTCAAACAAAGTAATTCAGAATATCAGAATGTTGTTTTCTTCTACTGCTTTTTAGCTATTTTCATGTCAGTTGTGCTTCAGTTCTGATCTTACCTATTTTTTTCCTTGAATTGTCATTTAAAATAAAGCATTAAATTAGCTGAACAGAGTGAAGAATCTTATTATACATTTATGTGGTTCTAAGTAAATAACTATAGCAATGTTGTAAATTAGTATATAGTGTTTGGGATTTATTTTTAACTTTTTTTTAACATTCTTATTTATAGTTGTAAATTGAATAAATGTATTTCTACTTTTTCCTTCAATCATTCTTGACATTCATTTTTTAAATGAATGTTAGCCCATCTGTGCAGGGCTCTTGTGACTGAGTGATGGATTCTGTTTTGCTGTGGCACAATTTTCAGACAGCCACTTTTGTTCTTAAAAATTTTCATTTTCTATAGTACTTTTCATCCCTGTATATATGTACAGGAGTCACTTCACCCAACCACCGAATTGCAGCCACTTCTGAGGTGGAACGCAGCAACTGTTTAACAGCGCACTTTCCCCTAGGTGCTGCCAGCTGCAGAAGAAATTGTACATGGTCCTGTACAGAAGGTATTTCTCCACTGTGCCATCTGCAGAGTGAAACTGACTAGGAGTACTACATAGACTGTAAGTTTCTTGTGTACCTGCCCTAGACTGGAAAACCCAGTAAGGCTGGAAAACATCGTTTAAAAAATGCACTGAGGTCAATTAAACTTAACTCTGCTCTCCCTGGCTCTAAATTTTACTTTAAGGTAATCTAACTTGTGATTGGTACCAAACTGAATAACAAACAGATGGATGCACTCCTTGGAAATTATTTTATTCTAAAAGCAAATGAAACTAAGGTAGTTTTATAAATATTTCTCTTGTAATGAAACATGGAAGAATCAGTTTGTTTTAAAATAATTTTAAATAACCAAACCAATACAAGCTTTTATAGTTATATGCTTAAACCAGAAAATCAACTTGTAATTCAACAGGAACATCCTAGTTAATTTTGCTTGCAGTGTTTTATGTCTTAGACTTAATACTTTCAATGTTTTTGTGAAAGTTTTGCAACAAAGCTAGTTTGTGATGAAACTAGTGTTGACTCTGTTTTAGAAACATTGAGTTTGGATTTTTTTAACATTGAAACAAAATATGAGAGAGAATAAACTAAATATTTGAACGTCCACTTAATGTATTTAATAGTCTCTGTCTCTTTTAATTATTTAATGTTTTTTTTTTCCTTTTGTAAAAGCAGTTCGCAAGAGTGTTATCTTTAGTAGTAGATTGGCATGTTGATAGGAAAATAACATTACAAACTGCTGTCTGTTACACAGTATGATATGAATTGTTACATTTCATTGTTCTAGTAAATAGTCTGACTTAACTGTTTAATTTTTTTTTGGTATGTCTTTAGACATTTCTGTGAAAAGAAATTAGGGATACATGATCTTCGTATAGTCTTAATAATATGAAATATAATATCATTTTAAGTTAAATGATATTTGCGAATCTCTATGCCTGTAGATTCTCAGTTAAGGTAGATAGAAGTTAACTTCTCTGGGCCAGTTTCCTTATTTGTAAAATGAGGTGGATGGAAGAAATGATTGCCTAGAGACCCCTTTTTTTTTTAAAAGTGTTTTCTGTTTAATTTGGGGGCTGAATTCTGTGTGTTCAGAATTGTACCTTACATTATGTAACCAAGATATTTTGGTGCAAGTAACTTTTGTTCTAGTTAGAATATTATTTGTGTTAACCGAATGCTTAGTAATGGTGTTTTAGAGTCAAAAGAAGAGATCTGATTTCCTATGAAGATGTTTTCCATGTATCTCTAATTTCATAGTGAAATTACCTCCACTGTTTGGAAATACAACTTTTTGAGAATATATGCAGTATTATAATTCTTAATATCGTATTCATCATGGAAGCATCAGGTGAATTAGACAAAAGACTAGTTGTTACTTGTATTTGTTTAAATAATATAAAACTTTATTTAAATAATACAGAAAAACTCACATTTTCAATTATGATTTTCTCCTTACTTACATAGACTTAGTTATTACTTCATTTAATAGCCAAAGCACTAAACAAGAAAACAATTTTTAAAAAAATATAGTTTAGATAATAATGTACTTATGTATTTCTAGCAACAGGGTATTTTATTTGCTCTGTTTGGTTCTTTCACATATTTTTCAGTGTAATAGTAAGTATTACTTAATCTCATTCATTTTATTAATTGAAGTAATCCTATTTGATAGAATAGATCAATTTTTAATACATTACTTTAATGTATTGGTGATGAAAAGATACTATGCTTATTGTATATGTCATAGTATTTATTTTTAGATTATATAGGATTTGTTATATGTTTGACAACAGAGTATGTTTTTAACCATGTGAGTCTAGCATTTTAATATATTTCTTGTGTATGGGAATTTGAAAAAGGAGGGTAAGGTGGGAAATTTCATTTTTCCTGAATATACTTGTGCATTGTTTTCATTTAGTGGACATATACTACTTGTGTAATCAAAAATAAAGAAAGGAAAATATTGGTGTTTCTGTTAAATCATATATTTGGAATTTCTTTTTTAATTTGGAGATTATTCTTATTCCATAAAGTATTATAGATAACTGATATCTCTACTTGAATGATTGTTTCACAAGTAGGGCTCCTCATCTTATTCTGAAGGATCAGAATTGTGGTTGAGATTATGATTTAATTGCCATTTACTTAATAATTATGCAATTTAGAAATAAATACTGTATTAAAAGTAAGTAAACCTTAATGAAACCTTTATTTTTTCATCCTCCATTATAATTGTCTATTTGTTATAGGAAAAAGGAAGTAAATATATCAGTAATATGTATTTTTAAATATTAAATGATGTGTTCTTAGACCTCTAGCAATAATATTTTGGCAATATCTAGCTTTTGATTAGAGGCTTTAAAAAGAGATATTAGGACCAGCTGAAGAAATAGTAAAATTAGTCAGAAAATAAGAAGGTATAAGGAAATACCTTTTTAGTATAGATTTTAATTTAAACTAATTTTGAAGAACCTACACACATTTTTTAATAGAGTTTCAATTCATATTTTTTAATTTTCTCAAATGGCTCTCAGTTTATAAAATATACAGGGTATCTTTTAAATTAAATGCATACTTTTATAATTAATCTCAGGCAGACTTTCATAAAAGTTATTTGAGTTACCAAATTTGAACAAATTCTTGCGATTTAAATATTTTATTATGGAAAATAGGGAGGTGATTTTGCAGTAAAAAATTACACAGGCAATTCTTTTTATACTAAATGATTAATATTTGTTAGTTTAATTAATAAAGCTCTAGTATTTCAGAAGTTTTTTTTATCATCCAGAATATAATTTATGTTTACAGAAAATAATACTTGAATTTTTGGATTGAAATGTTTTTGAAATAAATATGAAAAGTCACTCCTCCCCCAATCCTCAGATAGATGAACAGGTGAGAAAATAGTCATGTTACCCCAGTCTTTGCTATTCTTATTTTATATTATCAATTCCTACCTTTTTAAAAATTAATTGTGCAGTTATTTCTCAACATAGATTGAATTAGTTGAAATTTTAAATGTATAAATTTTCATAAAAATTATTGATATCAAAAATCTTATTATCTTCCATACTGAATTAATAGACCTTTATTACTTTAAAGTTTCTCCTTAACTCTGAAATTTCTACATGCATTTTGAGTAAATGTGTGTGTGTGCATGGTTGTGTTTATCATTTTTATAATGTATTTTCTGAAGCTTGATCTCAAATCCTAACTGCTACTTTGTAGCTATTTAATCAAGTGTAAATTGCTTAACAGCTTTAAGGTTGTTGTCTTTTCTGTTAATTGGGAATCCTTACACCTACCTCACAGGGTTGTTGTGAGGAAAAAAACAAAACATCTGAAAGAATGTTTAGCATTTACTAGATGTGCAAACCAAACCAAACAAAACCTGTTGCCTTCAAGTCGTTCCCACTCATAGCGATCCTATAAGACAGAGTAGACCTCCCCCATAGAGATTCCAAGGAGTGGCTGGTGGATTCCAACTGCTGACCTTTTGGTTAGCAGCTGCGCCACCAAGTGTATGAAAAATGAGTGATACTAAAATCTTTCAGTGGCACCATTGGCCTCAGGATAAAATCCAAATTCCCTGACATGACATTTGATCTGGCTTCTAAGTCCTCAGCCTCATTTTTTTCCTTGTAAACTGCATGTAACATTGATACTGTGAACTCCTTGCAGTTCCCAAAATATATCCCATTGTCTCTTTGGGCATTTGTCTGCTTGAAATATTCATTATTTTACGTGCTTCTTTAGCCCTAAACTACTCTCATCTCATCCCTTAGGCCTCAGTTTATACCTTCACTATGAAGATGTTTCCTATTCCTTCTTCCTTTAAATGTTTTGTTAACTCCTCCTTTGTGATTCTGTAGTCCTTTGCTTATTTCTGTTCTAGCTATTATAAGTGCTTGTCTGTGTCCTCCACTAGATGTAAAATAATTGTGGGTGGAGTCTGTCTTGTTTAACTCTGTCCCTAATAACAGAGTTTCTACCACTCAGTAAATGAGTGAGCATTTTATTAATAGATATAAATCCCCCCTGTGCAAATTCACGAGATATATATTATCATAAGCTTAGTATTCCTTTATGAACAACAACTTTGATTTTTTTATACTTATAGAATATATTTCATACTCCACAATAAATCAAATTTATGGCCTGATAATCAGCCTACTTGGCGCATCCTTTATCACTCTTCAAAAGTTTATTAAAAGAAATGGACTTAACTAGGGTGCAAGCAGATATTTGCTTAATTCTTTCCTGTCACTACACCTGCAGTCCCACTCTGAATATTATTTTTTTTCTGCCCCTTGACAAAATATTGGACAGGTTTATTTTTCTCCTGTCTTCTTCCTTTTTTATCTCTCCTCTCTCTCACCGCTTTTGTTCTTTATCTATTTCATTCTTTTATCACTCTCTGTGACATTTCAAAATAGACTTATTTTTCAGGGGAAATTTAAAAAAAACAGGCTAATAAATTAAAATTCCAAACTCTCATCTGGCATAACATTTCACACTGACATCAGCCTTGCTTGAAGCAGGCTTGCAAACCTGAGTGGGGAAAGAGACTCAGGGCATGGTCAATTGGTAGACTTCTGTACTGTTTTTAACTTTTTTTTTTTTGGTCTTTACTCTCTATGCTGCCTCTGGGTCTTCCAAGGTTTGGGGTTAGAAGTAGGAAAGAATTAAGTGTAGTAAAGATCTTTCTCTGGGTATATTAGACATATAAACAGATTTTTTTACTTTCCCGCATTCATCAAAAACTCCCAGTGTCTGGGATAACTCAGCTGCAATTCCCTTGATGCACTTGATACTTCCTTGTTTGTCTGCTTGTATCTATTGTCCACAGTTTCTGACTTTCTGGTCTACCAAGCCCCTTTCTTCTGAGCTTACCTTGTTCTTTTTGCAGTCTTGTGGGTAGAGTTCCTTTAAAGATGGCTCACTGCTGGTTTTCTTCTCAGGAGTCCCCATCTATCCCATGGATAAGTATATATCTTTACTCCACCAAACTCTGGTGGAAGTGTTGGCCATTTCTAAGGTAGTAGCTGAGACTGTTTGCTCTGCTATCAGGCAGCTTGCCCTCTTGCCTTAAGACTTTTCTTTAGGCCTAAGTCAGGTACCTGTCCTGATTAGTTACTTGTTGTTGAGTGTCCCATATTCAAGAGGACATAGACCAGTCTCTGAGTGAATCACTTGCACCTCCTTTTCTATACTTGACAGCACTCTGAAAGGAAATTCCTACTATTCTATTTCTTTCTCAAACAATCTATAAGCTCCTGTCCACAGTATATGCGTATGTTTTTTATTTTATTGATGAACTAAAGGTTGAGCAATTTTTGGCCATAGTCTTTCCAAGTATTGCATAGATGGCCTTGTTACCTCTGTTTAAACACTTGAGCCCCCTTGTTCTCAGCTTTGGGTTCTCATCTGAAACTGAGACAACAGGAGGATCCCCATTTTAATATGTATGCTATTACACTGCATTTCCCCTGTACTGAACCCTGATGGGCAACTTGCTTTTCCATGAATGTCCACCCGTTTCTATATGAACATGCCTTGTATTATGCTGTTCCGTGAGTTTGGAGTGCCCTTTCTACCTTTTATTCCTGGTGGAATCCTGCTCAGAATTTGATGCCCATGTTAGGTAGAATCTTCACTGGTCTTAGCAGTTAGATAAACTTTTTCTGGAAGTACTGGCCATTTCTAAGGTAGTAGCTCAGACTGTTCGCTCTGCCATTGGGCAGCTTGCCCTTTTGCCTTTAAAATTTTCTTTAGGCCTAAGTCAGGTACCTGTTCTAATTACCTGTTGTTGAGTGTCCCATATTCTGTAGGACATAGGCCAAACTCTGAGTGAATCACTTGTACTAATGAGAACTGTTATTTGTTTAAAATGTTATTATATTATGTATAAATATGTCTTTTTCCCTAACCAGATTTTAAGCATTTTCGAGATAGCCACTGACTTATTTATTTGTTAATCTCTTACTCCCTAGTCCCTGTTGTGTGCTCAGTATATTATTTGTTGAATTAATGAATCACTTCTGGACACTGAGATTGAAGTTTATAAAGTTAGGTTAAGTATTTAATGCTTTTATTCTCCTTAGTTATTTCCCTCCTTGCTCCAAAATATATATATTTTTTTAGTTTTTATGCCACTGTTTTTTTTTTCATAGTTTTTATGCCACTGTTTTTTGTTTTTTTTTTTTTTTAACCCGATGGTGTTATTGCTATTTGTCCCTTCTTAGCCAAGTTCTTTTCAGGTTTTATTTTTATTTTTGGTTCCATTGGTTTTCTTCTATTTTTGCTGCATTTCTTTATTTTTCTTCCCTTTTGTGGTCCAGTTGATGCAGTTAACTATGAGAAATGAAGATAACCCTCTATTCCAAGCAGCTTCTGCTTGCAAGTTAAAAAAAAACAAAAAACTACTATAATTACAGGATTTTCATTTTTAAAAAAGTTTTTAAGCATTTCAGATTGTATTACTAAATGTAGTCAGAAATTGTTAAAAAAGCAACCTGTTGGTAGTGGGCTAGTTGTGAGAGTATAGTATTCCTTTAGTAGAAGGTTAAACTGAATTGTATTTGTTGGGAATATAGTGCTGTTTTCAGTCACAGTTTATTGTTATTTTGAGTGATTATCTGAAATAAAATGCCTCAAACTATTGGAATGCAGCATTGAATTTCTGCCATTCCTCAATGGCATAATTTAGTGCAGTCTTTATTCCTGAAATTTAACCAAAAGTAGGATTCTTTGATATATATGGTCAGACAAATTATAATGATTAGATGATTTAGAAATCAAAGTTGTAAATAGAGATAATTGAAAAATTCTTTCCGTGTTAAACTTTTTTTTTTTCTTCCTGGAAAGCTACCAATGAGTACAGATAGAGGAAAAATAGAAAAATGTTTCCTCTTCAAATAAGATCATGAAAGTTTGGAAGAAGAGAAATCAAGAAAATATCAAATATCGCAGTAATTATTTTTTGTGCCTTATTTCTGCATTGCTATTAAATATGGAAAATGTCATAAATTTTTAAAAAGAGATATTTATCTTATTTACTGTCACCAATAAGCTGGATGATATTTTAATATTTAATGTATGATAATTTTATTCTATCCGTCAGCATTTACTAGCTAGGAATTTTAGTGAATGAACATTCTGACCTTTTTGTTAGGTAAAGTGGTAGATTATGGCACAGCTCAGGAGCAGTTGAATGTCAAATAACAAAAATTATAATATATATGATTACTCATATGTATTCATATTTCTTATAATACTAGACCTTTGTATCAGTATTTTTTCATAAGAAGAAACATACTGTAAAATATGGTCATATGATTCCATTTCAGGTGTCAAGAAACATTGTTTATTTCTTTTAGTTTAGCTACTCAACCTTTGCGATAATTGAAACATTCTAACGTGGCGCAGTGGTTAAGAGCTCAGGCTGCTAAACAAAAGGGTCGGCAGTTCAAATGCACCAGCCACTGCTTGGAAACCCTGTGGGGCAGTACTAGTCTGTCCTATAGGGTTGATATGAGTTAGAATAGACTTGATGGCAACAGGTGAATTACCTTACAATACCAGTAAAACAAATTATTCTTGCACTTTTCACTAAGTTTCAGGTGCATCTTGCTTTAGAATGGATGTTTTATGTTAGGAAGAACAAAATTGTGTTTTTTAAAGTTTTTGTGAGCATACTTGGGAAAACTAAAATGCAGGAGAATTTTTAGGATATATCTAGTATGCATACTCACCAATTATCCAATAGGAAAATTAAAGTTTAAAAATACAGTTTCCCAAAATATACCACTTGAAGTGTACTTCTCTTTTAAATGTTTGTTATTTAATTTTTTTTTCCATTTTATTTGCTACATTCTGTTTTTTGGTCATTTTATTTTATAGGGCTTCAATTTATAAATCCTTCTTTAAGTGGGTCAAGGAAAATATTAAAAATTAAATAAATAATGAACTGTAAACTTCATCAAATACCAGGTTTTTTTTTTTTTTTTTTTAAAAAAAATAGTTAATTCTAGGTATTGCTCCTAATGAAAATACCTCACTTGGGTTATGGTAAAGTTGCAGATAATAAGGAAATTGGCCATCAGTGGGTACTTCTTCATGCTTTTCTCTGAAGCACTAACTTCCTGTTTTCCCAGTATACTTCAGGGTATGAAGGAAACAGCATGTCTGAAACCAAACAAAAATCAGTTGTTAAACATTTTCATTCTGTCTCGCAACCCTACTCGTTCCTACTTATGACATTACCATATACTTTGCGACTTGCAGTCAAAATGATATTGTCACTCTCTACTCTTTCCTCTCCTTTAACTTGATTATCATCCTACTTATTGCCTGATCCTGATTGTTTGTCCTTCTCGGTGTGTCTTTATTGTGCCTCCATTGATAAAATGTTAGTTTATTACTTATCACTTCCTACGAGATGTGTACTAGCTTTATTTTTGTGTTGGATTGCATTCTCCTTGAGACTGTAAATCACATATTATTCACCTTGGTGCTTTCCATGGGGGATACTCTCAGGATTTATTTGTGATTTATTTGATTCCTGGTATTTATGTTTCAGAAACATTGTATATATTATTGAAAGTCAGATCAGTGCCATGGTGTAAAATTAATCACGCATTATTCCAATTTGATAATACTGCTTCTAGTGTTAACAACACTAGGAAATGCCTTAAATGAATTCTGAATCATAGTCTATTAAGAACACTTGGCTTGTACTAATTATGTGAAAACAATTTTTACTAACAATATGCTAGTATATGCCAGTTTGTGGACTCTTGTCTTTTTCTGTTTGTTCCCGTTTTTCAAATATGGTTCCATGCCATTTTGAGAGAAATAATTTTAGCAGAAGACTTTTAATTGTTCTCTTTTTACATTAGTCTTTTTTTAGATCTTTTGGAGATACATAATACAAATGGAAAGTAAGCTTCTTTTGAAATGTTACAAATGACTTAAACCCAAGTACCAGTTCCACCCTGGGTCGGATTTATCCTGTAAGAGAATACAATGGCCTCGTAAGAACAGCAACTCTGCCACAGGCTATTTTAATGCTTCCTGTGCTAGAGCTTTATAGTAGTTTATTTTTCCCTTTGCCTATTCTCATTATAATCCTTGAAGATAATTAGTGGTTCTGAATTCTTTCGTTATGAAAGTATTGTTGTTTCAGAGCAGATTAAATTTGAATATTGCCTCTTATTGTTTTTTAGAGTGTCTAGTAAAATTATTTGAATGAATGTTTGTTAGTGTTATACTTAAGAGTTAAGATGATCTTTTAAATGTGTTCTCTTGAAAACATTGTTATTGGTCTATACTTTTGGATATTTTTACTATCTTAATCCTATTTTCTCTTCATTTCTCTTTCGTTCCTTTAGAAAGTATCTGTATGCACATACATACAAACACATACTCGTGTGTATATATAAGCGGTCTTAATTTTATAAATTTTTTCATGTCTTAATTTTATAAATTTACTTTTTTCATACACTAATGTCACAATTATTTCTTTGGAAAAGATAAATTTTCAAGTCCATTAGGTTTTATTTTAGCTAATTTGAAAATAAAATTTGAAGCCTGTATATGTTTTATTATGTGTTTTCCAAATTTAACTATATTAATATTAATGTTGCTTTTATATTCTCTATATGAATGCTGTCCATTCATGGTTTGTATGGTGCTTAGTAAATTTATATAATTAACGTACTGCTAATTGTATAATATTCTATTATTCTTACTAACCATCCATTAATTCATTCAGTAAATGTTTATTTAGTAATATTATGTGCCAGACACTGTTCTACATTCTGAGAATACAGAAACTTTCTATCCTTACATAGCTTATATTCTTTTAAGGGAAGAAGGAGACATAAACATATAACAGTAAATAAATACATAATTTCAGATAGTCTTAAGTGCTATAAAGGTAATAAGAGCATGGGATAAAAAATATTAGGGGAAGGGGTATAATTTAGCTAGAATAGTAACAGGAAATGTCTTCAAAGAGGTTGTCATTTGAGTTTAGATCTAAATCATTAGGAGGAAGAAAATCATATTCCAGGCATCAGGAATATTGAGAACAGAGGTCCTTGGATCACAATGAGTTTGGCATATTCAAAGGACAGAAAGATATGATGTATAGGTAAAACATTGTTACAGAAAGAGAGAATATGGCAGGGGGTGAGGTCTTTAAGATAATACAGGGGCCAGATTAAGTGAACCATAGTAAGGAGGTACGATTTTATTCTCATTACAGTGTGAAGACATGGGCCATTGAATGCAATGATCTGATTAGCACTGAGAAAATCACACTGCCTGCTATAGGGTGGCAATGAGTCAGAATTGACTAGATGGCAGTGGGTTTGGTTTTTGGTTTAGGCTGTATGGATGGCGAACAAGGGAAAGGGGTAAGGGGCAAGAGGGATAATTATTAAGTTATTGTAGTTGTTTGTCCTGGTGAGAAATTATTGTGTCTTGGTGTCTGGCTTTTGGTAGTGGAAATGATGAGAGGTAGGATATATTCTGGATGAAGCACTGTTTAGAAGCTGTTTAGAAACTGTTAGACTTTGCTAATAGATTAGAAATGGCAGCAGTATCAGACATACTTGAACATTAAATATTCTTTGAATATATAATTCAATGGATATATATGTTTCCATGGAAAAATGTACCATCATTTCATTATGATTAGTTTTCCTCGTTTTTTTGCCTGTAAAAATAACATTAATCTTTAGTCATCTTTCTCCTCAGCATTATATATAAATAATGATTTGTGATGGCTAGACAATTTGAAAGGTAGAGAATTATATCTTGCTGGTTTAATTTACTTATCTTTGATTACTAGCCTGATTCAGATTTTAATGTGTGCATTTTTAGCAGTTACACTTTTTCTGTTGTGAATTTTTTCTAGCTATTTTTATTTTGGAATGTCGATATTTTCCTTATTGATTTAAAAGGCCATATTAACTCATTATGATGTTCTAAAAGCCCCAACATGATTTGGCCTTGAGAGTTTCTGATTCCATCTTGTGTGAGTCTCCCTGCCTGCCCCTTTGTGCTTTAGACACTCTTGATCACCTCTCAAACATGAAGGAGCTTCTGGGTCCCTCTTCCACAAAATCTTCACTTGGTTGACTATGTCTCATCGTTCTTCTTTCAGCTTAAATGTCACCTCCTCAGAGGAACTCTTCCCAGCTTCCTCACACAACATCCCTTCTTACGCTTTTGATAGTCTATCACATTACTGTCTCTTGCTGGTTTTTATTTTTCTTTCTGTCTTTTATGGTCTTTATAAAATTTATCACTTTCTGACATTAACAATTGCTTATGTATTGCCTGTTATTTCTTCCATGAGGTATGAAAGAACATGCTGTCTTGGGCTATAATATTGTTAAGCATATAATATTGGGCATATTAATATATATTGTGGAGTATATAAGGATATTAACCTTTTGTCTCTTATAATTGTTACATTTTTCCGTTTTGTCAATTGTCTTTCAACTTCGTTTATGACTTTTTTTAATATGTAGAATTTTACATTTTCATGGGATCAAATCAATTCACTCTTTTCTTATGTGACTTTTTTCATTATTTTTAAAAGGAAAATCTTCCCCCATATTTAGTTATTACATTTACCAGTATTCTAATGCAAATATTTCTGATTATAAAATTAACATTATTTTTCATGAATTAGGGAAAGTATTTGAAGATTAACCATTCCAAATGTGTTTCTGTGCTTTCTTTCAGTCTTATTCCTTTATTTATAAACTAGAACTTATACTGTGTATGTAGCTTATTATCATTTTTTTCACTTAACATTGTACCTTGAGTATATTTAGATAATATATAGTCTTCATTCTTTGCAAACATAATTTTTTAAATGTCTGCAGAATATCTCATTTTAGGCATTTGTTATTAAATATTTAATCAATCCTCTGTTGTATATTTAAGTTGTTTCAATCTTTTTTGGTTACTATAATATAGTGTATATTATTTGTGTTTAAAGTTTTGTGTTCATTTATGATTGTTCCATTGTGGTAAATCTGTAAACATAGAATAGTGAAATTATTGGGGCATAGGAGTACATGCACTCTTTTAAGACATTTGACTATTTATTACCAAATTATGTTTCAGAAAATTTAAATCAGTTTACACCTCCAGTAATGGTGTATGAATGTGCCTGTTCCTTATCAAGCTTTCCAGTTTCTGATATGATGTGCTTTTAAAATACTGGTCTGTTCCTCCCTATGTGTGGCCCTCCCTTATAAACATTTTTATGGAAAACAATTGTATTGTTTTTCACAAAAAAAGTTTAAAATAGTTTATGTAGTCAAATCTATCATATTTTCCATTTTTTTTTTCCTTTCATATCTGTGCTTAAAATGGCTTTCCTTATTCTGAGGTTATATATATGCTCACTATGGTTTGATCTAATTTTTTCTGTTACAACTCTTTAATTTACCTAGAATTTATTATATTTGTGGAGAAATGCCCTCACTTAATTTTTTCCAAACAGTATTTCAGTTATGCCAGCAGTATCATTTTTGAATAGTCGTATGTACTATTATCATGCTAAATTTTTATGCGTGCTAAGCTTTTTGGAGCCCTGGTGGCGCAGTGATTAAGCATTCAGCTGCTAAGCAAAAGGTTGGCAGTTTAAATCCACCAGCCACTCCTTGGAAATCCCATGGGGGCAGTTTTTCTCTGTCCTGTAGGGTTGCTATGAGTTGGAATTGACTCGACAGCAATGGGTTTTGTTTTGTTTTTTTGGTTAGACTTTTTGAGATAGAGGATTATTCATTCTGGTCCATTTTTATATTCTTGTTATAATTATTGTGGCTTTGTATATCTTTATTTTGAGGTGTCTACTAGGGTAATAATTCTGTCACTTTATTTTTAAAACTATTCTGGTATATTATTACATTTCTCTTTCCATATGAACTTTGAATAATTTTGCCAAGTATCTCTCCCAAATAGAACATTTCTGTTTTTTTTATTTTTGTGAAATTTCACTAAAACTATTAACTTGTTTCCACAGATATCCTTATAATATCTAGAATTTTATCTAGGAACTGAGATTATTTATTCTTTTCTGTCTCAGTAAAGCTTTTTCTCAGTACAGGTCTCCAACACATTTCATTTCAATTTGTTTATTATTCCTAGCTGTTCATGTTGCTCTTTTAAATCTTTTTTTTATTTATATATTTAACTGATTATTGTAGTATATTACATATACTGCATATATATAGTATATATTCTATAGTATATTAGTTTCCTGTGTTTGCGATAACAGTTACCACAGACTCTATGGCTTAACACAACACAGATTTATTCTCTTATGTCTGGAGACCAGAAGTCTGGAATCAGTTTCACTGGGCTAAACTTCAGGGTGTTGGCAAGGCTGGTTCCTTCTGGAGGCTCTGAGAGAGAGTATCTTTCCTTGTTGTTCTTGTTTGTGGAGGCCATCTGCTTTCCTTGGCTGGTAACTCCTTTCTCAAATCACTCCAGCCTCTTGCTTCCATTGTTGTCACATCTTCTTTCCTTGACCTTCTTGCCTCTTTCTTATAAGGACCCTTGTGATTATATTTAGGGCCCAACTGGATAATCCACAATAATCTCCCCATCTCAAAAATTCTTAATTTTATCCCATCTGCAAGTTCCTTTTGCCATATAAGGTAACATTAATTTGTTCCAGGAATTAGGATATGGTTATTTTTTGAGGGGAGCCTCGGAGGCACAGTGGTTGAGAGGCCATTTTTCAACCTACCGCATATAGGAAAATTATTAGTTGTCTGTACTATTTTTATTTCTAACTATTTTATGAAGTATGGCTGTTTTCTGTTTTCTTTCTATCCAGTCATAAAATCTGTAAATAATCATAATTATTTTACTCTGTTTTACAGTAGTTACTTTATACCTCTGGTTTCTATTTCATATTTTATTGCCTTTTTCACTTTTTAATGCAAATGCCCATGATGTTTTCCTTTTCCTTATCATATTTGCTATTGTTTTAATGTAGGTATTTTTTAATCATAAAGAAGTAATTTGTTCATTTATTCCCCCTCCTCTGACTTATTTGTGTTATATTCATGCACTATGAAATATTAACTCATACTTGCACTTTGGATTAAGTTGTATTTAACTATATCATTCTTTCAATATGCTACTGGATTTGACTTGCCTAGTACTTTTTGATTTTTTTTTAAAGTTTATATTCATAAATGTGATTCCTTTGGTATGTGGTTTTTGTATGTGACTTTTCTGTTTTTCATATCAGAGTTATACTAGTTAAAGGTTAATTTAAAGTGCTCTGTTTTTCTCTATACACAAGATTAATTTTTACAGCATGAAAGGTCATATAAACCAATCTGAGCTCAGGATTTATTTGAATATAATTACTTGACAGCCTTTTCAATCTATTTGGTTACTTAATTTTTCTTTGAGTCAATTTTGGTAATTTATATTGTTTCTGTAGAATAGTCTATTTTGTCAAGATTTGCTAAGCATTGTTCTAGGTGTTCTGTATGTCAAGATAAATAAGATAACAAGACAGGATTCTTAATCTCTGAAATCATACAATAGTGGAATAATAGAAAGGAATGTAATTTTTGCTGGGGGAGAAGACAGAAGTATAAATTAACACTTAGACCTTCTGAGAAGGATTTCATCATGAATGCAGGCAGTAGGAATAAAGGCATAAAAATGGTTGTGAATACATGAAGAATTCACAGAATTGCAAGTAGTTCATTATGGCTAAAGTTTAAATCTGACCAGAAGGAGTAATGGATAGAGATTAGAAAGGTATGGATTCTTCTTGTATTTGTACCTTTTCCTTTAAGCATCGTTAGGTTGTTCATAGTGCTAATTATGGGTTAATAATTATCAGATTTTCATTTTTCAAATTTTAGTCCAGTGGCAGCATGGAGGACTCTACAGAATGGGGAATGGGGGCCAACAGTGGACACAGGATAACCACTGTATTACCTCCTGAACTATGAACTAGTGGTGGAAGTATAAGACAGAGTGGAAGGAAATGATGGGGATGTGCGTGCGCACACACACACACCCTAAAGAAATACGATCACCAGGACTTGTTCACTGGTTAGATGTGATAGATGGTTAGATGTGATAGATGAGGGAGAAATCAAGGATTTCCAATTTTCTGTCAGGTGTGTTTGGAGTTAAAGGCAATGTGTGCCTTGTTTTTATTTCAAAGCCTGTAGCTCTGATTTCATTTGAAAGGCTTATTAAATTCTGGATAGGCTAACTGTTGTTAAATGAAAAATTACAATAGGAAAATAAATATCAGAATTACAAACATTTAGATGTCTGTTACAGACAGCATATTCAGTAGTTAGCCAGAAGAGAAGAAAGATATTCTAGTAAGAATTCTGAATTGTATAGCATAAATCGTATAGTTAAAATTTTTTTATTTAATAATTTTTTTTTAGTAAATGTGTATAAGGAAAAAGAAAACCAAGAATTCTGTAGTGAGCAAGTGTAGACACAATATTTGAAGTAATTTCTCTGTAAATGTATACCAGGCATGTAAGATCTGGATGTCAGTATGAAATATCCTCTGCCTCAGAAAGATATGAAAACCCTGGAAGATATGTGTTATAGGGTAATTTCAAAGTATCTGCCCGCCTACCTTAGAAACATGAGTAATATAAACTCATGTAACTGCCACCACAATCAAGATATATTATGTTTCCATCATACCAAAAAAATTCCCTTGTGCTCCTTCCCAAACTATCTTCCCCTTTCCCTACCTCACCATAAGCAATCACTGATCATTTTTCTGTCACTTTGGATTTGATTTACCTTTTCTAGAGGTTCATTTAAATGAATCATATATTATGTACGCTTCTGTCTAGCTACTTTTGCTTTGCATAGTGTTTTTGAGATTTATCCCAAAAAACATTTATACATGTTGCATGTATAAGTAGTATATTCCCTTTTATTACTGAGTAGTAGTCATCATATGGCTATATAGTTTGTTTATTCACCCATTTGTTTCCAATTTTACTGTTTAGAATAAAACTGCTGTAAACATCTGTACACAAGTCTTTGTGTGGACATATGGTTTTATTTCTCTTGGTTAAATACTTAGGAACAGAATATCTGGTCACATGGAATATACAACTTTAAGAGAAATTTCCAGCCTGTTTTCCAGAAGGGCTGTGCCGTTTTATATTCCTGCCACCACTGTATAAGAGTTCCATTTGGTCCACATCATCAGTACTTGGTGTTATCAGTCTTTTTTAATTTAACCATTCTAATGGGTTTTAATTTGCATTTCCCTAATGGCTTTTGATGTGCTTATTGACCACTCCTGTATTTTCTTTTGTCAAGTGTCTCTTCAAATCTTTTACCCACTTTTATTGGGCTGTTTGCTTTCTTATTATTAAGTTATAAGAGTTCTTTATATATTTTGGATACAAGTCCTTTATTAGATACATGTGTTGCAAATATAGTCTCCCATGTTGTGGCTTGCCTTTTCATTTACTTATTCATGTCTTTGCAGAAGCAGAAACTCTTAGTTTTGATGAAGTCCATTTTCTCAGGTTTTTTTCTTTTGTTTCTTGCTTTTTGTGCCTTACTACGTCAAGTAGTAAGAGTTTTCTCCTAAAAGTTTTGTAGTTTAAATTTTATGGTTAGATAATGATTAAGTTAATTTTTACATATGGCATGAAGTGAATATATTTAATTAAGAGAAGTCTGAAGGAAGAGTTACCTTTACGTATTTGAAGAGGTTTGAATATAGAAGAAGTATTTTTTTTCTCTTGTAAAGTTAAAGGTAGATTTGAGTTTGGTATTGGTTTGTGTAAGAATACTTTTCTAGCTCTGCCCATCCAACAAATGAACAGATGTCTTGTGTGAGAGTGATTTCTCTGTTCATAGTGCTGCTTAGGTGGAGATTGCTAGCAGTCTGGATTAGTATGTGTAAATACTTTCATCACAATAATTGTCACACAGAAAATATTCAGTAAATGTTGTCTGTTGTTATTATAATATTTAGGATTCTTGGCTTGAAAGAGTCTAGAAAGAGGATAATATTTAGATAAAATAAATTTGGATTTTATCATCTATTTAGTTACTACTTACAAATAGAGGTCACACTTCTATTCTGTTTTTTTTTGTACCCCCTTCCCCCTAAATAGGCAATCAGTAAACAAACACTAGTAAGCAGTGTTTTAAAAATCCTTTTGGTCATGTCTTTTAGTTGCATGGGTAATTCATGAGTACTTTTTTTTTTTTTTAAGTTCGGACAACATAGATGTAAAATAGTAGTGAAGTCAACTACCCTTCCAGTCTGCTCCTCAAAGATAACTACTAGAAGTTTAATATATTTGCTTTCAGATTATTTTTATACATTTATACTAATATATATTCATATACATATATGTATACACATCTGCATTTTTTAGTATAAGCCTAAATGAGCATATTATACTTGCTTTTTTATCTTAACAGCATGCCTGATAAATTTTTCTATGTTTATACCATCCTTATTCTTTTTTACTGCTGCATAGTGTTTAATATAATAGACATACCATAATTTATTTGTCAAGCATTTAGCAGGCAGACAAGGGCAAGCCAAGGCCTGACTGACAGAATTGGCTGATAAAGATACAACAAGCCACTTTTAGATTCAGACATTGTTGTGCTTTTCTTTGGAATGTGGGATCCCCTGTTGCTAACAGCCGGTTCTATCCTGCAGCTATACACTGAGGGCTGGGTTTTATAGTCTGCAGCCATACCCTGAGTCCTAGCAGTGGGAGGCAAGGCAGACAACCTTATACCTCATCCTAGGAAGCCATGAGAAACTGTTTCATGATAGCCTTCTAGGGGACCTCGGTTAGGGAGATGAGTAGGAGATAGCCTCATAGCAGCTCCTCACAAGCTTCCCTTTCTCTCATGTTCCAGAAAGATAACAAAGCATTCTGCTAAGACTTAGATTGGCTGCATTTGAAGCCGTTGCCTGCATGGCCTACGTGGGATGTGCAAGATTGCCAGGGCATCATAGCAAAGTTTTTCCTTTATAACAGCTAAGAGCATAGGCTATTTCATCAGATACTCTACTAAGTTGTACTTATAGAGGCTTGTACCAAATTGATTCTATTTGTCTTGGCCACCATCAGATGATATGATCAAATGACTTCCCAGTAGAGTGATCAGGCGCACCTGGAGGATAGTCTGCAGCCTAACTCCCCTTTCAGATCTGAACCGTTAAGTTAAGTATGTTATTGATCCAGGTACAGCAGCAGATGTTGGCAGTCATACTTACCCCATCCTGACTAGCTAGCAGTAAGTCCAGGGCAATGCCATTTTTTATCACCACTCAGGCTACAGAGTTTAGAACAACCAGTTATATAAAAAAACATGCAAAGGAGTTTTGCTTTCCCTTAAGCAAGTGAGGAAGATCAGAGAGTACCAATAATAATGGGATTAAGATAAAGGGAGTCATATCAGCATCCAGAAAGTTAATTTTAGTCTGTTGTCTTGAGTAGAGACTGTTTGCTCCTGGAGTCAGCGGCTTCTTGGGAGGTTTCTGAGATTCAGGTGAATATTCTTCACTGGTCAGCCAGCAAGTTGAAAGTGGTGGTGGCAGTTGATTAAATTGGCCAGAAACATTGTGGATAAGAGCTGAGAGAGATTAAAGTTTGTTCTTCCCACCCCCCTGATCCCACTGGTGTCTAAGGTGTTCTCTTTCTCGCAGCCTGAGTTGTTGCTCGCCTTCCATAGTAGTGCGATTGATATGACCAGCCCCTGTGACCTCATATTCGTAATCATTATCACCATTATCCATAAATTCCCAAACCTAGGAAACATAGTCAGATAGCAAAAGAAGTACCAGGTTAGAATCTACCACTCCTTGGCTGTTTTCTATTCACAAATTCCAGTCACCTGGTTTTCCAGGGATAGGCATGGGAGGAAGTAGAATGAGAGAGATTAATTATGTTACTGAGTCTTTTAAAGCCAATTTGGGCCAACTCACCTTCTTCTCAACCTCATAATTAAACTCTATTTATATAGGAGGTATCTTTCTGGGAAATCGCCACATTTAGAGCCCAAACTACCTTTCCTAAACATGTGGCCCAGTGAGAGCTCAACCTAGCTTATCCAGTTAACTTTTTTAATTTTCTACTTGAGAGTCCTTTCCATCTATCAGTGACACCTCCTCCCTGTGGATGATATGGGGCATGAAAGATCCAGTGAATGACTCCGGTTGCTGTTCACTGCTGGGTAATTTTTCTGTAAAGACAGCACCATTGTTTGATTGGATGTATTAGGAGAATGCAAATATGTAACATAGTGCATCTAAGAGTCCTTGAATAGTATGGTCTGCATCTACTGTGTGGATGAAAATGGCAGTAGACACCCTGAAATTGTGTTTATTTGCAGTCACTGCCCAACAGTATCCTAAAGAGGAGGGAAGGGGCCCATATAGTTTATTTTCCATGACTGGCAAGGTAACCTTGGCTGTGTGTCCAGAGTTCCCCTTTCTGCTTGACCGTGTATCTGGAAGTCTGGGCATATTTGCCAGGCCTTCTTGATCTCATGTTCTGGAATCACTAGGTCTTCTTTTGGGGCCCTGTCCTTAATTATGGATGGGTTACCATGCCCTGGGCCATGCTGTAGCCAGGTGGCTGTGATTCTTACTTAGCAGTTCAGGTCTCATCAGCTTGTTGATTCTATTGATGCCATCCTCAAAGGATTCTTTCCCATGGGCATCCACGTGGGTCATGAACGAGGAGTGTAGATCTTGTACAATCTCCTGCAAAATGTTCATCCCTACAGACTGGGACTTGATCATCTAATTGTTCCACTGCCAAGACCCAGACCACACTGCCACCCCACTGACTACTAATGAGTCAGTGAAAAGGTAACAAAATGTGCATCTTGGGGGGTATTTTCGAGGGAAAGCACCACAGCTCAAAACTTCACCCACTAAACAGGGTTTCCTTTTCTGTGCACTGTTTTAAACAGTTTTCTTTGGGGCTGCACAGCAGCAGTGGCCCAATCCATACCGTTGGAATGTAACTTAGCTGATTCATCTGTGAACCAAACCCAGGTATCCTTAGGAACCTTGGTGTACTAAAACCCACCCAAAAGCCTGAGGTTCTGGTATAGACCTTGCATCTGGGGTGGTCACATCTTGGGGGTGACTAATCACTTCTCCTTGTATCTCTGAAATTCTTTGTTATTGTTATTTCTTTAATAACAAAATCTATGGTATGCCATGCATTTTCATGAACACTTTGTCTTAAAGTAGATTTGCACATAAATTATTCTAGATTGGAAACCAGGTATTGTTGAAGAATAATAACAAGTTGCTTTTAGTTGTATTTCCTTTGATTTGAATTTCAGGACAAAATTTAAACATGTATTTTCCCCATCAAATATTAGTATTAGTTTCAGGTACACTGTTGTTGTTAGTTGTCATCCAGTCTATTCTAATTCATGATGACGCCATGTGTGCAGAGTAGAACTGCTCTATGGCGTTTTCAAGTTTTGACCTTTCAGAAGCAGATCACTAGGCCTGTCTTCTGAGGCACCTCAGGCAATTACAAAAGAATATAACAGTAATTCCTCTATATCATTCATACACTCCTAATGTGAGTAAACATATGTTTGTGTTTTCTAATATTAAAAATATAACATAAGTTTGAACACAAAAAGTATTTTTCATTTCCTTAAGAATTTTGTAACAATGCTAAACCGGTTGCTGTCCAGTCAACCCCAACTCATGGTGACCTCATACATGTCAGAGTAGAGCTGTGCTTCACAGGGTTTTCAGTGGCTGATTTTCAGAATTAGATTGCTAGACCTTTCTTTTGAGGCACCTGTGGGTAGACTCAAACATCCCACCTTTCAGTTAGCAGCTGAGTATGTTAACCATTTGCACCACCCAGGGACTCTTAACCAGTGTTAGAGCTTTAAATAAATATAAGTGCATTTGATCTCATCTTACAGTTATCTCAGCTTCATAAAATGATATCAAGGAGCTTTTTATTTCCTTCTTTGAAAAGACACAGTGTTTATACAAGTTTCTAAGCAACATCAGCTTTGAAAATTGTAAAAAGAATGACCAAATACTCGGGAAGCAGCAGATCCAATTTTGTTATACTTTTGGAATTTACTAATTGATGAAAAACAGAGCCATGTTAGTCATCAATAAACCCCACCCGATCTGCAGTTTTAAAAATTATATATTCTCATATTTAAATTTTCAAATTTGAATTATGTTTACTTAACATATTTTAGTTGATTTATTCAATATTATCAAAAGATTTTAATCTCTCATTTATTAGCATATTGAGAGAATTTCCATTGAGTGCATAATAAATTAGCTGGTAAGCAATTCTTTATAACTGAACTTTAATTTAAAAAATAAACAATTGAAAAAAGAACTGTATAATATTTCAAATATATATACTGTAAATTAAGACTAACAAAGAATTTTGTCATATTGTTATAACCTCTTCAATAACACTCTCAATTTAGAATCTTAAGTTAAAGAATGTTCATTATTACCCACACTATTAGCATATTCAAAATGAACCCTAACCCCCCTTAAAAAAAGGAGATATGAGAATCACCTCTGAAATGTAATTTTACCCAGTATTTTCTGAAAATACAGTAAAAGTGTAGAAAAATATAAGAAATTATTAAAATATTTCTCTGTGGTGTGGACCACAAAAAAAGAGTGGGGACGAAGCAGCTGGAGAAACAATGAGGGAGACAGATTTAAGAGGTGGGGAAGACAGAGAGACATAAAGAGGAACATACGGTAATAAGAGAGATCTTTAGCCTACTTGAGTATTAGAGGTTGCCTATTGCATCATAATCCAGTAACAAAAATGTGAATTTACCCGGCAGCCCATGGAAATTTTTGTAACAAATAAATCTTCTAATTATTTTAAATATACATCCCCATTAGAGATTTACATTGATGTCTATTAGAAATATAGTTTTATGAATTAGCTTCATGCCTTGATGCTAGGTGATTGTTAATAAGCAGTACATTTCTGATAGATGCAAGTGATTAAGGTAATGTGAGAAGTAAGGAGAGGATGTGGACTTCATAAAAACTATGATGGAGAATGTGATTTAATTTTCTAATAAGTTCACAGGTAACTCTCAGACATTTAAATGTTACATGAAATGTGCCATAGTTATTTAGTATGTAAGTATGATAAGACAGTGTGACATAGATTGTTATAGTTCCTTCCTTATTTGTTTTTCTACATTATAAATTAGTAATAAGAGTATTCGAGTCTTTAAACAAAGATATTAAGTGACCTAAAGAAATGTTTGTGTGGGAGGTGAACAAAAAGTTGGCAAAGTTATGTGTTCATTATGGGGGAAAAAAAAAGCTCTTATAGGAATTGGCCACATCTGTTTTATTGTTTGCAGCTGAGACATTCAACTTAAAATAAGTTGGCTGATAATAAAAGTACAATAATTGCTAATATAAAACAGAAAGATGTTTTTCTCATTACATAGCACTGGGCAGATGTATTTTGGTAAAAGAATTGAAATGTTTAACAAAATTAAGTTGGTCTTGGTCCTCAAAATTTGAATGTCTTACTTTCAAATCAAGTCTTTATGTTAACTCATGTAAATATTTTATCTTTCCCAAAATGTATGTGGATTTTTTTTTTTTTTTAATTTCTAGTCTGTGTTTTCAAATACAGAAGGAATTAATTGCAACTGATTACATTTTGGGTGCTAATATTTTGATAACAAAGTGACTACTAATATAGTATCCAGGTTGTAATACCCCTTCTTAATTGTAAAATACTGACACATTTTATTGTACTATTGTTGTTTTTAAATGTCCTCCAAATCCAAATTTTTACATTTATAGGTGTCGTCATGGCTGTACTGTATATACAAAATCACATTAAAGAGAACATCTTCCCTTCATTGATTCCTTAACATTTTGCATGGGGAAAAAAAGTGATACAAATACACCTCAAAATACGTATTGAATATTTGGTGACATTTTTTTTTATTGTTCCGGAAGATGACCTAGGACTGCTAAGTCATGTTGGCTGCTTTAATAAATTGATTGAAGAAAGTCTTCTGCATTTTGTATGATTTGACAGATCTAAAATGTAGTGTCATTTTAATATTGAGTGATTGATATTATTAATATTAGTATTGAGTGCAACTTTAGTGGCACATGTCCTTTAAGGCATTTTTATGATGTATTTATGTTGATCCATCTCAACTCATAAGAAAACCCCTTTGTCACCACCAACAGATGACAAGTAAAGGTCTTCTTGCAGTGTGACTTACAGTCACTATTCAAGAAACAGTTGATATCACTGTCCAAAGATATTTGACCTGCCAGCATCAGATCCCCAAATAGGCGACTTCCCACCATATTCTAACTGATTAAATTGTGAACACTAGGTTTTAGAAAGCTTATTTTGTCCAGAAAAAAATAAGCTTTGTTCAAGGAGTTAGTGTCAAGTTGTTTATTGAAGGAATTAATATGACTGAGTAATAAACATCTATAAATAGTCTACATGGAACAACTACAGATGAGAATATTCATAAGAAAGTTGAGAAAACACTAATTCAGGACAACTTGGAGTAAAATTGGCTAAGAGAAGTTAAATATGTGTGGAACATAAAAATACTTAATTGCACAAGTTTACAAATCATGTGAAAAGGTAAGGTGTTTAAAACCTATGGTTATTCAATGAATTACTCATCAGTAAGTATGTTGTGGAATGTATTTGAATCTATCATGTGTTATTGAACTAGTAGTGTCAACGTGAAACTACATTCACAAATATAGACTTAGCCATTGTCAGTTACATGAATTTTTGTCAGAATATTCTGATGTGCTATGCAACACAGTTCTGTAAGTTAGCAGTGGTAAAATTTACTGTGATTTATTGAGCTCAGGCTGGGATGGAAATTTTTTTTGAACCAGAACAAGGGCTCTCAACCACTGTTTATTGAACACTAAATTGCTTTGAAAATAAGCTTCTGTTGTAGACTTGATAATGTTTTATAAAGAATTCAGCTCAAGATTACAAGATAAAACGAGACTTATTGCAAATCTTGAGCTATGGTAAAGTCATTTATCCAACTAAGTTTTGTCAGTCACAAGTATACCCTTCCCATGCTGTCAAAAATTAAAACAAGAAAATCTCCATTACCACACTAATATGCAGCATATGTATTTTCTGAGCTCAGACTGCAGTCCGAGCCACGTTTTTCAGATTTCTATGCAAGTGCAAAGAAAATTTCCACTTTTCAAAGTCTTATTTAACTGTGCAACTGACGAGTTTCCAACTAATTTTTAAAAAATTTTTCCCATACAAAAATTTATACATACGTTGTTATGTGACTCTTAATTGCTCTCCCGTACAGTCACAGCACACTTCTCCTTTCCACCTGATTCCCCATGTCCATTCAGCCAGCTCCTAACCCTCTCTGCCTTCCCATCTCACCTCCAGACAGAAGGTGCCCGTTTAGTCTCTTGTATCTACTTGAACTAAGAGGAACACTCCTCACGAGTATCACTCTGTGTCCCACAGTCCAGTCCAATCCCTGTCTGAAGAATTGGCCTTGGAAATTGTTGTAGTTATGGGCTGATAGAGAATCCAGGGGCCATGCTTTCCGGGGTTCCACCAGACTCAGACCATTAAGTCTGGTGTTTTTACTAGAATTTGAGTTCTGCAGCCCATCTTTCTGCTGCTCCATCAGGGACTCTCTGTTGTGCTCCCAGTCAGGGTGGTCATTGGTGGTAGCTGGGTGCCATCTAGTTCTTGTGGTCTCAGGCTGATGAAGTCTCTGGTTTATGTGGCCCTTTCTGTCTCTTGGGCTAATACTTTCCTTCTGTCTTTGGTGTTCTTCATTCTCCTTTACTCCAGGTGATTGGGACCAATTGAAGCATCTTAGATGGCCACTTGCAAGCTTTTAAGACCCCAGATGCCACTCACTAAAAGTAGGATACAGAACATTTTCATAATAAGCTTTGTTATGCCAGTTGACCTCGATGTCCCCTGAAAGCCTGGTCCTCAAACCCCTACCCCTGCTACTCTGTCCCATAAAGTGTTAGATTATATTCAAGAAACTTCTTAGCTTTGGTTTAGTCCAGTTGTGCTGACTTCCTCTGTAGTGTGTGCTGTCCTTCCCTTCACCTAAGATAATTCTTATATACTATCTAGTTAGTAAATAACCCTCACCCTCCTTCACCACCCTTGTAGCCATCAAAGAATGTTTTCTTGTGTTTAAACCTTTTCTTGAGTTCTCAGAATAGTGGTCTTATACAATATTTGTCCTTCTGTGACTGACTAAATTCACTCAGCATAATGACCTCCAGCTTCCTCCATGTTATAAGATGTTTCACGGCTTCATCGTTGTTCTTTATTGTTGTGTAGTATTCCATTGTATGGATATACCATAATTTGTTTATCCATTCATCCGTTG
>NW_004443979.1:15702811-15703944 GCF_000243295.1 Trichechus manatus latirostris
TGTGCATGGTGTGAGGTATGGGTCTTGTTTCAGTTTTTTGCAGATGGATATCCAGTTATGCCAGCACCATTTGTTAAAGAGACTCTCTTTTCCCCCATTAGTGGACTTTAGGCCTTTGTCAAGTATCAACTGCTCATAGATGGATGAATTTATGTCTGGATTCTCAACTCTGTTCTGTTGATCTATGTATCTGTTGTTGTACCAGTACCAGGCAGTTTTGACTACCATGGCAGTATAATAGGTTCTAAAATCAGGTAGTGTGAGGCCTCCCACTTTGTTCTTCTTGAGTAATACTTTACTTATTCGGAGCCTGTTCTCTTTCCATATGAAGTTGATGATTTGTTTCTCCATCTCATTAAAAAATGCTGATAGAATTGGGTTTGGGATAGCATTGTATCTGATTGCTTTGGGTACAACTGACATTTTCACAATGTTGAGTCTGCCTACCCGTATGTTTTTCCACTTATGCAGGTCTCTTTTGATTTCTTGCAGTAGTGTCTTGTAGTTTTCATGGTGTAGGTCTTTTACATCTCTGGTTAGATTTATTCCTAAGTATATTCCTGGGGGCTATTGTAAGTGGTATTGATTTGGTGATTCCTTCTTTGAGGTTCTTTTTGTTGGTATAAAGAAATCCAACTGATTTTTGTATGTTTATCTTGTATCCTAAACTTTGCTGAAATCTTGTATTAGTTCCAGTAGTTTTCTTGTGGATTCTTTGGGGTTTTCTGTGTATAAGATCATATCATCTGCAAACAGAGATACTTTGACTTCTTCTCCACCAATTTGGATGCCCTTTATTTCTTTTTCTAGCCTAATTGCTCTGGCTACGACCTCCAGCACAATGTTGAATAGGAGTAGTGATAAAGGGAATCCTTGTCTGGTTCCCGTTCTCAAGGGGAATGGTGTCAAAGTCTGTTTAGGATGATGTTGGCTGTTGGCTTTGTATAAGTGCCGTTAATTATACTGAGGAATTACCCTTCTATTCCTGTTTTGTTGAGAGTTTTTATCATGAATGGGTGTTGGACTTTGTCGAATGCCTTTTCTGCATTGATTGATAAGATCATGTGGTTCTTGCCTTTTGTTTTATTTATGTGATGGATTACATTGATTGTTTTTCTAATGTTGAACCATCC
>NW_004443979.1:15704605-15707459 GCF_000243295.1 Trichechus manatus latirostris
ATGTTTGGTAGAATTCTCCAGTGAAGCCATCTGGGCCAGGGCTTTTTTTTGTTGGGAGTTTTTTAATTACCTTTTCAGTCTCTTCTTTTCTTATGGGTGTATTTAGTTGTTCTACCTCTGTTTGTGTTAGTTTAGGTAGGTAGCAAGTTTCTAGAAATTTGTCCATTTCCTCTGGGTTTTCAGATTTGTCAGAGTACAATTTTTCGTAGTATTCTGTTATGATTCTTTTAATTTCAGTCGGGTCTGTTGTGATATCACCCATCTCATTTCTTATATGGCTAATACGCTTCCGCTCCTATTTTTCTTTTGTCTGTTTGGCCAGTAGTTTATCAATTTTGTTGATTTCTTCAAAGAACCAGCATTTGGTCTTGTTAACTCTTTCAGTTATTTTTCTATTCTCTATTTCATTTAATTCTGCTCTAATTCTTATAATTTCCTTTCTTCTGGGGTCTGAGGGCTTCTTTTGCTGCTCTCTTTCTACTTGTTAGAGTTGAAGGGTTAGTGTTTTGATTTTGGCCCTTTCTTCTTTTGGATGTGTGCATTTTTTGCTATAAACTGACCTCTGAGCACTGCTTTTGCTGTGTCCCAAAGGTTCTGGTAGGATGTGTTTTCATTCTCATTTGATTCTATGAATTTCTTTATTGCATCCTTAATTTCTTCTATAACCCAGTAGTCTTTGAACAAAGTGTTGTTCAGTTTCCACGTGTTTGATTTTTTTTCCTTGTTTTTTCTGTTATTGTTTTCCACTTTTATGGCTTTATGATCAGTAAAGATGCTTTGTAATATTTCAATGCTTAGAATTCTGTTAAGGTTTGCTTTATGGCCTAATATGTGGTCTAATCTGGAGAATGTTCCGTATGCATTGGAAAAGAAAGTATACTTGGCTGCTGTTGGGTGGAGTGTTCGGTGTATGTCTGTGGGATCAAGTTGGTTGATTGTAGCATTTAGATCTTCCTTGTCTTGTTCAGCTTCTTTCTGTATGTTCTGTCCTTCACCAAAAGTGATGTGTTGAAGTCTCCTGCTGCGATTGTGGAGCTGTCTATCTCTCTTTTCAGTGCTGTTAGAGTTTGTTGTATGTATTTTGGAGTCCTGTCATTGGGTCTGTAATTATTTATTGTAGTTATGTCCCCCGGGTGTATTGACCCTTTAATCATTATATAGTGTCCTTCCTTATCCTTTATGGTGGATTTGACTTTAAAGTCTATTTTGTCAGAGATTAATATTGCCACTCCTTCTCTTTTTTGAATATTGCTTGCTTGGTATATTTTTTTCCATCCTTTGAGTTTTAGTTTGTGTCTTTAAGTCTGAGGTGTGTCTCTTCTAGGCAGCATAGAGACGGATCGTGTTTTTTTTATCCAATGTGCCACTCTCTGTCTTTTTATTGGTTCATTTAGTCCATTTACATTCAGCTTAATTATTGATAGGTATGATTTTAGTGCTGTCATTTTGATATCTTCTTTTGTGTGTTGTTGACAGTTTATTTGTTATACTTAATTTTCTGTTCTGAGTTGTTTTTCTTTATGTATTTTCTTTTCATCTTTTCAATTGTTGTGGATTTTGTGTTTGCTGACTGTTTATATTTTTCTAGTTTTTTATTTTGACTTGTAGGATTGTTAGTTTCCTTTGTGGTTACCTTAATATTTACCTCTGTTTTTCTAAGTTTATAACAGTCTTTTATTTCTTTATATTGCCTTGACTTCCTCTCCATATGAAAAAATCTATGTCTGTGTTTTTTAAGTCCCTCTTTTTTGTGTTAATGTTTTCATCTTTTACATATTGACATCTTTTTCCCTATTTTCAGTGTTTTAGCTTTGATTTATTTTGTTACTTCTCTATCTGGGTTGATATGTGGTTGGTCTCTCCTGTGTTCTAGTCTTGGTTTGTTATTTGATGGTACACATTTTCTAACTGGAGGACTCCCTTTAGTGTTTCTTGTGATTTTGTTTTGGTTTTTGCAGATTCCCTAAACTTCTGTTTATCTGGAAATGCCCTAATTTCACCATCATATATGAGAGACAGTTTTTCTATATGTATAATTCTTGGCTAACAGTTTTTTTTCCTTCAAGACTTTATATACGTCATCCCATTGCCTTCTTGCCTGCATGGTTTCTGCTAAGTAGTCCAAGCTTATTCTTATTGACTCTCCTTTGTAGATGACTTTTCGTTTATCCCTAGCCACTCTTCAAATTCTCTCTGTCTTTGGTTTTGGCAAGTTTGATTATAATACGTCTTGGTGACTGTCTTTTCAGATCTACCTTATGTGGGGTTCGATGAGCATCTTGGATAGATATCTTGTCATCTTTCACAATATCAGGAAAGTTTTCTGCCAACAAATCTTCAACAATTATCTCTGTAGTTTCTGTCGCTCCTCCCCTCCCCTGTTGTGGTACTCCAATTACTTGCAGGTTATTCCTCATGATAGGGTCCCACATAATTCTTAGGGTTTCTTCATTTTATTTAATCCTTTTATCTGATTTTTCCTAAAATAAGTTGGTATCAAGTGGTGTATATTCATTCTCACTAATTCTGATTTCCATTGACTCACTTCTGCTTCTAAGACTTGCTGTTTTGTTGTCTAATTCTGAAATTTTATTGTTAATCTTCTGGACTTCTGATTACTGACTCTCTGTGGATTCTTGCAGCGTGTTAAATTTGTCATTATGCTTTTCTCTAATCTTTTTAATTTCCTCTGTTGCCTGTTCTGTGTTTTGCTTAATTTCCTTCCTAATTTCTTAAAGATTTCTGTATATTAATCATCTGTATTCTGCCTCAAGTAATTCTAGTTTCTTTATTTTGGGAGCTTGCTGAAGCCATCATGGATTGCCTCTTTATGTGATTTGATATTGACTGTTGT
>NW_004443979.1:15707991-15710763 GCF_000243295.1 Trichechus manatus latirostris
AGGTGGCATTGGTGGAGCCACCAGTTCTCAGGCCCTTGATGTGCTTAATGGGCAGAGCAGTGTCAGATGTCAAGAACCTGCCACTTCACAGCTGAAACAGTTGAAGTGAGACTTCTGGTATATACCTTGTTGTACTGCAGTAATGATGGCCTGTGCTATTGAGATGGGCCCACACAAGTCTATGCAGGGGGAAAGGTACTCAAAGTCCATGGATCCCTTATGCCTGTGCCTAGGCAAAGGACCTGTGCCTACCCTGGGTTCCTGGCTTAAGGGAGCTGGCAGTTTCTTTTTCCCCTTTTGTTAATTTGTTTATACTCCAAGGCAGGAAGAATGGCTCCAGGCGTTTGACAGATCCTACTTCCAGTCCAGGGTACTCGGCAATTGCTGAAGCCAGTTCGGGACCCAGTGCAGATCAGGTAGCGGGGAGGTAAATGAGAGAGTGGTTTTTCCCTGAGGGGGGTGTTTTTCATCTGCGTGGTAAGCTGTATGCAAGTACTTACCTTTTGCCAGGGAGATCTCCTTCTCACTCGTTCTGGGTGGCCATTTAGGCTCTCAGTAGCTGGGTCTCTCCTGGTGTGGAAAACATGCCTCCCGAGCACTGCTGCTTGCCTGCCTCACTGCTCACCCCTAAGCTTTTCAGGCTTGAAGGGCTGAGGCTCTCGCTGGCTCAGGTCTGGCAACTCTTAGCTGCTTCCATACCATCTCTCCCTCCTCCTGCCACTGAGTCCGGTTCCTCAACTCTGCCTTTGATGTTCAGGGCTCCCAGATGGCCATATATAATCAAATCACTTCTTTTTTCGAGTCTTTGTTGTAAGTGGGTCCGCTGGAAGCATCTGATTATTCCGCCATCTTTGCCCTGCCTCCCTTCCACCTAATCTTCAGTTGAAAGTGATTAATGTAGTGACATACTAAATCAAGAAAAAATCGAATTGAACTCTGTAAATCCTGCCCAAGTGATGGATATGTGCAATAAATATCATCTACTCCTAGCATTTTGTATTTGTGTTGAAGACATTATCAAAAATGAAATAAGTAAAATCTCCTTCTAGATCAGCCCCAGTATTGTGTACTGTCTTACCCTTCACCAAATTTACCGCTTATCTGTTGTCTATTTAGTGTGTCCACTCCACCTCTCCCATCCCTCATAACCAACAAAGATTACTTTTTGTGTGTAAACTTTATCATGAGTTCAGCATAATGTCCTCCAGTTTCATCCATGGTATGAGATGCTTCACAGATTCATCATTGTACTTTATCGTTACATAACACTCCATTGTGTGTATTTACCATAGTTTGTTTATCCATTCATCTGTTGATGGGCATCTAAGTTGTTTCCATCTTTTTGCTGTTGTGAACAGTGCTGCCATGAACATGGATGTGCATATGTCTATTTGCATGACGGCTCTTATTTCTCTAGAATATGTTCACAGGAGTGAGATTGCTGGGCCGTATGGTATTTCCATTTCTAGCTTTCTAAAGAAGCGCCATATCATTTTCCAAAATGGTTGTATCATTATGCATTCCCACCAGCAGTGCATAAGAGTTCTGATCTCCCCACATCCTCTCCAACATTTGTTATTTCCAGTGTTTTTGATTTGTGCCGGTAATGCCGGGGAGAGATGGTATCTCATTGTGGTTTTTAATTTGCATTTCTCTAATGGCTACTGATCAGGAGCACTTGAATGTCTTCTTTGGTGAAGTGTCTGTTCATTTCCCTTGCCCATTTTTTAATTGGATTATTTGTTTGTTGTAGAGGTATTGGATTTTCTTATAGATTATAGAGATTAGACCTTTGTCTGATTTGTAATGTACAAAAATTTTTTCCCAGTCTGTCGCTTTTCTTTTTATTCTTTTGGTAAAGTCTTGAAGAGCATAGGTGTTTGATTGTTTAGATGATCCGGGTTATCTAGCTTATCTTCTGGCGTTTGTGTGTTGTTGGTTATGGTTTGTACCCCGTTAATGCGGTGTGTTAGCGCCTTTAGCATTGATCCTTTTTTTTACTCTATGAACTTCATGATTTTTGGCTTTATATTTAGGTCTTTGGTCCATTTTGAACTAGTTTTTGTATATGGTGTGAGGTATGGGTCCTGTTTCATTTCTTTTCAGATGGGCATCCAGTGTTGCCAGGACCATTTGTTAAAAAGACTGTCTTTTCCCCATTTGATGGACTTTGGGCCCTTGTCAAAGATCAGGTGACTGTATGTGGATGGATTTACATCTGGGTTCTCAATTCTGTTCCATTGATCAATGTATCTGTCATTGTACCAGTACCAGGCTGTTTTGACTACTGTAGCTGTATAGTAGATTCTGAGGTCAGGTAGTGCAAGTCCTCATACTTTATTCTTCTTCAGTAGTGCTTTACTTATTGGAGGCTTCTTCCCTTTCCATATAAAGTTAATGATTAGTTTTTCCATCTCTTTACAGAATGTTATTGATATTTGGATCAGGATTGCATTGTATTTGTGAATTGCTTTAGGTAGAATTGTTATTTTCACTATGTTGAGTCTACCTATCCATGAGCATGGTATGTTTTTCCATTTATGTAGATCCCTTTGATTTCTTGCAGTAGTGTTTTGTAGATTCTTCATATAGGTCTTTCTCATCCCTGGTTAGATTTATTCCTATGTATTTTATTTTTTTAGGGTATTTTTAAATGGTATTGTTTTCCTGATTTCCTTTTCATCGTTCTTTTTATTGGTGTATAGGAATCCAACTGATTTTTGTATGTTTATCTTGTATCCTGCTACTCTGCTGAATCTTTCTGTTATTTCC
>NW_004443979.1:15711760-15748059 GCF_000243295.1 Trichechus manatus latirostris
CTTTTGGTTTCATTGATTCTATTGTTTTTCTATTCTCTAATTCATTTATTTCTGCTCTGATCTTTATTATTTCTTTTCTGCTGGTGGCTGTGGGCTTTTTGTGCTGTTCACTTTCTGATTGTTCGAGTTGTGTGGTTATGTTTTGATTTTGTCTCTTTCTCGTTTTTTTGTTGTTTACATCTATTGCTATAAATTGTCCTCTGAGGACTGCCTTTGCTGTGTCTCAAAGATTTGGTATGATGTGTTTTAATTCTCGTTTGATTCTAGGAATTTTTTGATTCCATCTCTGATTTCTTCTATTACCCAGTGGTTTGTTAGCAGGCTGTTATTCAGTTTCCATGTAATTGATTTTTTTCCTTGCTCTTTCTGTTGTTAGTTTCTACCTTGGTGGCATTGTTATCAGAGAAGATACTTCGTATTATCTCAGCATTTTGGATCTTGTTGAGGATTGCTCTGTGGCCTAAGATGTGGTCTATTCTGGAAAACATTCCATGTGCATTGGAAAAGAATGTGTACTTTGCATATGTAGGGTGTAGTGTACTATACATGTCTATGAGGTCAAGTTGGCTGATTGTGCCCTTTAGGTCTTCTGTATCTTTGCTGATTTTCTTTTTAGATGTTCTGTCCTTTAATGACAGTGGTGTGTTGAAGTCTCCTACAATTATTGTGGAACTGTCAGTTTCTCTTTTCAGTGCTGTTAGAGTTTGTTTTATGTATTTTGGACCCCTGTCATTGGGTGCATTGATGTTTATTATGGTTATGTCTTTATGATGGATCATCCCCTTAATCATTATTTAATGTCCTTCTTTGTCTTTTATGGTGGATGTTGTTTTAAAGTCTGTTTTATCTGAGATTAGTATTGGCACTCTTCTTTTTTGATAATTGTTTGCTTGATATATTTATTTCCCTTTGATTTTTAATAAATTTATGTCTTTTTTTCTAAAGTGTGATTCTTGTAGAAAGCATATTGTTGGATCCTGTTTTTTTATCCTTTTTGGTAACTCTCCGTCTCTTTATGGGTGCATCGGGGCCGTTTACATCCAGTGTAATTATTGATAGGTGTGAGTTTATTGCTGTCATTTTGTAGTGCTTTTTCTTGTGGTGCTGACTTTTTTTTTGTTCCGCTTACTCTCTTGTGCTGAGTTACTTTTGTTTTTGGATTTTTTTTTCATTTCTTTTGTTTTTATAGATTTTGTTTCTACTGAGACTTTATGTTTTCCCTCTTTATTTTGATGAGTAGGTTTGTTAACTTTCATTGTGGTTACCGTGAAATTTACCAATATCTTTCTAAGTTTGAAGCAGCCTGTTATTACTTGGTATCACCTTGTCTTCCTCTCCATTAGAAGGTTCTATACCTACAGTGTTTATTTCCAGGTTTATTGTTCTTATGTTGTAGTCATTTACAGATTAATTGCTCTGATTCCCTGTTGTATTTCTTTTGGTTTTGGATAGTCCTTGAGAGTTCATTTCCTAGGGTGGTATCTGGCTGGTACAATCCTGCATCCTAGATTCAGCCTGTGAGCTGATGTTGTTTGTTCTCAGATCGAAGGACTCCCTTTAATAATTTTTGTAAGTTTGGTTTGGTTTTTACATATTCCCTTAATTTCTGTTTATCTGGAAATGTCCTAATTTCATCATCATATTTGAAGAAGAGTTTTGCAGGATATATTATTCTTGGCTGGCAGTTTTTTTTCTTTCAAGGTTTTATGTATGTCATCCCATTGCCTTCTTGCCTGCCCAGTTTCTGTTGAATACTCTGAGCTTAGTCTATTGTTTCTCCTCTGTATGTGACTTTTGGTTTTTTTTTAGCTGCTCTCAGGATTCTTTGTCTTTGGTTTTGGTGAGTGTGATTATGATATGTCTTGGTGATTTTCTTTTGGGCTGTATCCTATATGGGGAATGTTGAGCTTCTTGGACAGCTACCTTCTCATTTTTCATGATATTGAGGAAGTTTTCCATCTGCAGTTCTTCAGTGATCCTCTCTGTGTTTTCTGTTTTCTCCCCCAGTTCTGGAACTCTGATCACTTGCAGATTTTTTGTTTTGATTGTATCCCATGTAATTCTCAGGGTCTCTTCAGTTTTCTTCATTCTTTTTTCTGATTTTTCCTCAAACAGAGTTGTATCCAAATGTTTGTCTTCAGTTTCGCTTGTCCTGTCTTCCACCATGTGAAACCTGCTTCTCGGTCCTTTTATGACACTGTCCATTTCTGAAATCTTGTTCTTTATTTTCTGATTTCTAATTTTTGTTTTCATATGATTTCTAGTTGTGAATTTATTTTTGCATTTTTCCCTGCATTATTTTCCTGAATTCTTCCCTTTTTTCTGTATTTTCCATGAATTTGTCTGCCTTTTCCACGAATTTGTCTATTTTTTCCTCATTTTTGTGTCCTTTTGCTTCAACTCTTGGATAGCTCTGGATATTAGAGATTTGAATTCCTTGTCAGGTAGTTCTAGTACCTTTTATTCTTCTGGAAAGTGATCTGGTGTTTTATTTTGGACGCCTACTGGAACCATCCTATCCTGTTTTTGTAACTGTTTTGATATTGTCTGCTGTCTTTGGGGCATTTGGTAGTTATTTTTCTCTTTTTTTGTTTGTAGATTTGTTTGTTTCCTTCTGATTTTTTGGCTATGTCTCAGCAGGCAGGCTTTGTGTTCTTTGTTGTTTGCTCGTCTGTGGGCACGATACTTTTCCCCTCCTTTTCCATTTGGCAGGGTCAGTTGCTCTGATATGGTACAGCAGGGCAGGTGTAGCTTAAGAGGAGTTGCTGTGATAGGTTGTTTGTGGCTGTTTCTATGGCCACCAGGGCAGGCCGGTAATCAGTGCAGGGCAGGTTCCTGTGGGCTGTGCCTGTGCTGCTTGTTGATGTGATGTTTATTGCATGGTGCAGGTAGGCAGAATGGAGGGGGTAGATTTTGATGTATGGAGCTAAGATGGGTATGGGAAAGAGGAGAGAGAGTAGAGAAGAACAGGAGCCAAAAGCATGCAAACAAACAAAAAAGAATGCTAGGTGAGCTTGCTGTTGGTTGGAGAAATGAGGGACTTTGAAAATGGAGAAAAACTAAAAGGAGAAGAAAAAAAAGAAAAGAAAAGAAAAGAAAAAATAAATAAGTAAACATTAGAAAGAAAATAGAAAAGAAAAGCCCCCCGGAATCCCACCGGTGCAGCTGTGAGGTCTTAGGAAGTTGCTCCCAGGCCGTGAATTACAGCCTGGTTAGAAGGGATAGAGGTGTCACTCAGCACTAGGTATTTAGGGGACAGGAAGAGAAAGAAAGTACAGAGAGATGAGAAACTATGTAGTGAAGAAAGACAAAATGGGACAAAGAAGGAAACGAAAACAAAACAAACAGATAAAAAGAAAATTCCACAAAAGAAAAAGTAAAACCAAAAAAGAAATGTCCGCAGGCATCCCTGTGCGCATCTCCTCAAACTTAGCGTGTAGGTCGCTGCCTGGCTAGAATGGGTTCCCAATTTGAGAAAAGAAAAAGAAAACGAACAATTCAAACCGAAAAAAAAAAAAAAAACACCCCAGGATCCCAACAGCATGGCAGCATGGGCTGGGAAGCAGTCTCACATTCGAGCGACGTTTCACAACCTTTCAGGAAGAAGCAAAGATGACGTATGGAGCCAGCTATTTAAGAGAAAGGAGGAGGAGGTGGTGAGTGGTAAGGAAGAAATGTAAAGAAGTGGAAAAAAGCAACACCAGCAGCCAACAAATGGCAGTTAGGGAGCTGACTAGTGCAGGCAGGTGGAATCCAGACGACATCTGGGTGATGCTGGTGCTTCCCAGCCAAGAGACTGTGGCTACAGGAAGCAGAGCAGGCTGAGTGGAGGTGAAGATTAGTGGGGGGTGGGAGAGCGTGTATCGCTGGTTACCGGTTGTTCTGTCTCTTGTTGGAAGCTCCGTGAAGCTGATTTCTCGTATCCCCTGTTCGCTGATCTCTGATAGGAGTCCGAGATGGCGGATCCGTGCCGCGTTAGCTGATAGGGTACCTCTGCATGTATCTCTCCTCGCTCTGTGTTCTCGGTCACTTTCTTATTCCATTCAGTGTTTGACTGAGTTCTTTATCTCTTTATTCAATTGTTAGGGTTTCAGGATTGCTGTTTTCTCTGTTTGGCTTAGTTTTTCGGATCTTTGCTATAGAGGGACCGTGTGGTGCTTCTGGCCATAGTGACATGTTGCCCGGAAGTCCTACACTATATCTTTTGTTATTTATTTTTAAGAGAAGTTCCACAGTAAAATAAAAAGTAAACTCATAATGTACAGAGAATAAAATATTTATGAAAACATTGATTAAACCAAAACTAAAGAAAAACAAGACATCAGACATACTAGTTCTCTCATATCATTTAATACAAAGAAGCAAAACCGAATGCCCTGACAAAACAGAAGAAAAATATTTTTTGAAGTGTAGTTTATCAGCTGTTTTGTTTCTTTCTGTTTTATAAGAGCAATTGCTTAAATTATCATTAACAAATCCTTAGTACTATTTATATCATGTTTTACTTTTATACTATACTGTTACATTGATAGTATTTTGAGTTTATGGAGAATTTACAATTTTCGTATGTTAGACTAATGTGTCTAGTAAACTGATTGTAAGGCAAGAAATACACGAATTTGGCAGTTCTGAGCCTAATCCTACTGCTAGGAAATTTAGAAGACGTGTCACTTTTTCACTTACCCATTATTCAGTTTGTGACTTTAGTTACCCATGCTGAACTGTCTTAAATAGACATCGATTTTCCATTATCAATCTTCGGAAAAATTAGTATTCTTGTCAGATTTCCTCAAAACTCCTTTGGGATCATGCTTTCAATTTGTTTCTGTTTTGATATGTGTACAATTTACCAAATCTAACGTTAAACTTTGGCGTTGTGTACCAAAGAGCTCTCACATTAAGATGTCAGAATACATGTGAAAATCACATTACAGGCAGTTGCAAGGAATATATCATTGACTTACGCGGCGTTTGAGCTGAAAGAGTCAATAGAGATGTACTTGTAGAGGCTTTCCATTTTTCAGAGAAGAAGATTTGTGTCTTGCTCTGGTTATGTAGCTAATTATTGAAACAATGGAATATAACTCATTCCATTAAGTATATGTATATCAAGACAAGATTTACCCATTCTTCATCAGTATATGCATTATTTACTATGATTTGCTTTTTTCTAATATTTCCCTGATAAGGATATAAATTTAGAAAAACATTTCCCTTTCTGTTACTTGTTTTAGTAAATATATTTTCCTGTTATATGGTCATTTCAAAATCATATAGCTTTTGTTTTCGTATTCATAGACGGATTCTTTAATCCTGGCTGCGTTCTTACCAGTACATCACATCATTCATAAGGCATCCAGGGGAAGATAAATTGAGTCATATGTAAATCCATTACATTACTAGAAAAACAACTCAAAGTGCATATCCTGAAAGGCAGATTTTATTTTAGTTTATCATCTTAGGAGTTATGACTTCTCATTTTCCAGTTATTTTACCTTATTTTTCTTAATCCTGCATACCTGTTGGCAGTCTAATTTTACTAAAACAAACTTGCATGACATCACTCACTTAAGAACCTATATACCATATCAAAATCCTTTGTCAGAATTTCAAAGCCCTCTATAATCTGACCCTATTTAAGCTTCTAAAGAAAAATTTATCCTTAATTTGTTCTCTAATGCACGTCTTCTGATACTATCAGGGTGAATTCCTTTCTCAATACTTATCCCCACTTGCTCTGTTTATACTCATATCTGCCTTTGCTCATGTTGTCTCCTAGTATCCTTCAGAACCTAATTCATAGTTTAGTTCACAAATTATGATTGTTTGATTTGTAAGTATAACTCAAAAATGTTTCATTTGTAAGTGTATCTCAAAAAAGTTATCTGATCGCCTTTAAGGCCAGACAATATTTTTACTTTCTTTAACTCTACATTATGTAGTTATATTGTAGGAGATATAAGTTGTCCTAAATACATTTTTAAAAATAGTAATACTACATGGAAAGAATAAAATAAAGATCTTAAAGGGAAACATGTTTTCCTGGTGGCACACTGGTTAAGAGCTCAGGCTGCTAACCAAAAGGTCAGCAGTTCGAATCCACCAGCCGCTCCTTGAAAATTCTATGGGGCAGTTCTACTCTGCCCTATAGGGTTGCTATGAGTTGGAGTGGACGCAATGGCAGTGAATTTCGGTTTTTTTAATGTGTTATTTTACCCATTACAAAATTTTGATTAAAATTATTTCAATTTCAAAGATCCGTATTTCTTTCCATAGACAACACCATAGAATGTTAGATTTGGAACATGAAAAAATATGTTGTCTACAATAATTACTTATTTCCAACTATAATTTAAAAAATACAATGTAAGCCTTTATAAAAATATTTTTTTTCTACAGATAGAAATGTAATGAAATTTCAAATGATTGTTATGTCATAAAAGTGGTAAAAGAGATAATTGTTTAATGAAAGAGGGTTGTGTAAAATTAGCTGAACTCTCTGATCTAATTTATAAAAATAATGCCAATTTCTTTCTTTTTAAATGCTTTCTTAAAATTATTGTACTTATTTATAAGTATATTTATAGAAATTTAGACAACTTACAAAACTGTTGAAAGGAAAAGGAAAAAAAATCCCTCAACACAAACATGGTAAAGTTTTTTTTGTTTGTTATTTTCATGGTAAAGTTTTAACTTTTTTCTTATGAACAGAAACTTTCTGTATCGTCTTTTCCCTCTCTCTCATAAACAATTTATTCTCACAGAAAATTACCCATCTTTTCTTCACTCTAGTTTATACCATCAGCTAAATATTATCCTATCAAACATAATTTTTCAAGTATTCACCTATTGTTGAAAATTAAAGTTGTTTTGAGTAATTTTGTTAAAATAATGTGTTAAGGAACTCCTTCACCCATATATATTTGCATTTCTGACTATTTCTTTAGATAGATTTCTAGAAGATTGCTAAGTGAGCCAAATAAAGTTCAACATGTATTGCCAAATTACTTTCTGAAAAGATAATAACTTTTTACTCTTTAATAACCCATTGCCGTTGAGTCAGTTGGGTTGCTATGAGTTGGAATTGACCCAACAGCAGGTGGTTTGCGTTTTTTTTGGGGGGGTTTACTCTTTAATGTACCTGAAATATAGTGTGCTCTGTAGTATGAGTTGCAAATCCACTTTTTTTCCTGAAATAACTTTAATTAATTTCATTTTTAGAGAAGTAATTGGGGTTCCTGTTTGTTTCTAATACCTCATTACATACCAAAAAACCAAACTTGTTGCTGTCAAGTCTATTCCAACTCATAGCGATCCTATAGGAGAGAGTAGAATGGTCCATAGTGTTTCCAAGGAGCGGCCGGATGATTTGAACTGCCGACCTTTTGGTTAGCAGCTATAGCTCTTAATCACTATACCACCAGGGCTTCTCGTTACATACAGAAATCTTTTATTTTATAAATTATGTTTCAGGCCTTTTCTATTCCAGCAATGCATTTGTATCATAAACTGAATATTATCCTATCAAACATAATTTTCAGCTATTCACCAATTTTAGAAAATTAAAGTTGTTTAGAGTATTTTTCTTAAAATACTCTAGTACCAAAATATTCTAATTATTCTAGATTTAGAATACTTACTAATATTTGGTAGGACAATATACCTTCTCTGTGTCCCTTTTTTAAAATGATAAAATTATGTCTAATTTCCAAATGAGCTTTAGAACCATTTTTCCCCGAAATCAACCCCAACTGGAATTTTAGAAAGAAAAAAAAAAGTCTAGGTTTAATGTGTTTGGGAATGAATTTAGTCTTTCAATTAGGGATAACAATGAGGCTTCATAGTTTTGTTGTAAAGAGATCTCTAAGTAGTATATATTTGCTTTTACTAGTATAATCTTTTTTATAGATTGTACATTATATTTTCTGGCTAATTGCTTACAGAAAATTATTTTCAAGAGATGTTTTTTATCAACTGTTTTACTTATTTTTAAAATTTTATTTAAAAATCCTTGTGGATTCGAACATTAGTCAAATATTTAGATTTTAGAACTTTTAGACTGTATTTTTCAGTTAGTATTTGCAGTTGCAAAGGTAAGTCAGTTATTCAATTTTGATCATATAAACATTTTAAAAATCAGCATTTCTTTTATTTTGGAAAACATTATGTTTTTATTAGCATTTATGATATTTGTTATTTGGATAATAGTAGTATTTATGATAATAGTAGTGTTAATATTTTTAAATGATCACATTATTTAAGTAAATAAATAACTACCTATGGATTTTTTTCCCCTATTCCTTTTCTATTCCCTGTAACTAAAATGGTCCAACGTATGGCCACTTTTTTCAGAAATAACTGGAATATATTCTACAATCTCTGTTAATTAATTGTTACTTTAACAAACATATAATGAACAATTATATGCACATGCACTTGAAATAGAACAGTAGAACAGGACCTGTCAAAATCCCTGCTCCTATGAAGCTCACATTCTAGTTGCCAAGAAAAGCCATAAACAATTAAATTACTAACATTTCAGGAGAAGGAAAATTTTTAGATGGACTGGTCAGCAAGGGCCTTTCTGCGGAGTGATGTTTGTGAAGAAATAAGCCATGCAAAGATGGGAGTGTTTGGGGAGAGAGCATTCTAGGCAAGAAGAGCTAGGGTGTTTCAAGAAGGCCAGTATAGCTGCAGCATAGTGAGCAAGTGGAAGGTGTTAAGAGATGAGATCAGAGAAGTAGGCAGTGGCCAGAACATGAAGGATATCATTGGCCATAGTAAGGAATTTGTATTTTATTCTAAGTGTGAGAGGACTTTGACCAGGGAAATGATGTGGGCTTTGTTTTTTTCAAAACATAATTAAAGACAAACAAACTTGATGGATTTATATTACCATATACCAAGACCCATTGAAATAGTGTGGTATTGGTGCAGGTATAGAGAAGTACACCAAAGAGAGAGAGAAACGATTCAATAAAGAGTGCAGGTACAAACCTAAACTTATACAATAACTTCATTTATGACAAGATGGCCATGCAGTGCAGTTGTGAAAGGACAGTCTACATTAATTGGATAGCCCCTGCCGCCGCAAAAAAAGTATCTTAGCTCCTACTTCACAGCATTCTCAAAAATGAATCACAGATGAATTTCAGATATAAATGTCAATGGTAAGAAGATAAAGTTGTTAAAAAAAGGTAGGAGAATATATTCATGAATGAACTCCAAGTAGGCAAACATTTCAAATATAGGACATGGGAAACCCTAACTGTAAAGCAAAAGAATGATAAATTGGAGCATAGTAATCTTAAGAACTTCTGTTCATCAAAAACATAGCATTAATTGACCCAACAGACAAGCTACAAAATGAGAGCATATATTTGCAATATATATGACAGAGAAATTATATCCAGAATATGCATAGAACTCAACCCAGTTTAAAAATGGCCAAAAAACTGCACAGACATTTTACAAAAGGGGATATCCTAATGGCCAGTAAGCGCATGAAAATGTGACAATTTCATTAGTCATCAGCGAAATACAAATTATGACATGATACCACTGCACATCCACCAAAATATCTAAAATTTGAAAATTAAAAAAATATTAACAATACCGTATGTTGACAAGGATGTGGATTAACTTTAACTCTCATACACTGCTAGAGAAGTATAAGTTGGTACAATTTTGTAAAATCATTTGGCAGTGTCTCTTAAAGCTGCACATGCACTTATCCTATGACCCAACAATTCGATTCTACGGTATACCCAAACAGAATATGTACATATATTCGCTTAAGGACATATATAAAAACGTTCCTAGCAGCACTATTAGCAATGACCCCAAAAAGAAAACTACCCAAATCCATCAGCAGTAGAATATAAAAATACATTGTGCCATATTTACACAATGGGATACTATATAGCAATAATTATGAGTGAACTAATAATACAGTCTGAATGAATCTTCCAGATATAATATTGAGACAAGGAAGCCACACATAGAAGAGTGCATGCTGTATAATTCCATTTATATATGGTTCCATATCAAGTAGAACTAATCTATGATATTTATAAACTCAGGATAATCGTTAGTTTTTGGAGGAGCAGGTAGTCCCTAGAATGGGACATGGGAGGACTTCTGGGATATTTTTGATGCTCTGTTTCTTGATCTGGGTGCTAGTTACATGCATATGTTCTTGCAATTTTCTTAACGTATACACTTAGGATTTTTATACTTTTCTTTATGTGTACATGTACACATACATTTGCAGGAGAAAGATGTGGCAGTCTGCTTCTGTAAAGTTTTACGGCCTTGGAAACCCTGTGGGGTAGTTCTACTCTATCCTGTAGGGTTGCTATGAGTCAGAGTCGACTCGATGGTAATGGTTTTGGGGTATACAAACATTAGTAAGTGTTAGAAATTTATTACTGTATCTAGGAAGGGAAAATGTATAGAGACTGTAAAGTGTTTTCCAGACACGACTATGATCTATTTTTCTTTACAGGTAAAAGTGTTGAAATAATTGTCACAGAAGAGTCAATAAGCAACTGAGCCAGTTTTTTCTTTTATCACTTACCTTTTTGTGTGTATGTGTGTTTTTTTTTTCTTTAAATAGGTAAAGTATGCATGTCCTTGATCTCATATTTTGGCAGAAATGTAAAGTAACCATGATGAAAGTATCAAATGCATACCAATAATATAGACTGGTAATTTAAAAGTTTGTACTTCAAACTTTTAGCCTAATCCTGTCTTAGATAAACAACTGATTTGTAGTCTCTTTTAATATTTGTTGAGTAAAATAGCTAAGTGTAGTGTGTCCTGTGTGTCTGGCAAATTGACTACTTCTAGGAACTCTGGTGGCACAATGGTTAAGCACTCAGCTGCTAACCAAATTGTTGGCTGTTGGAACCCACCAGTGGCTTCGAGGGAGAAAAGACCTGGCAATGTGCTACTGTAATGATTACAGCCTGGGAAGCCCTATGGGGAAGTTCTGCCCTGTCCTATAGGGCTGTTGTGAGTCAGAATAGACTCGACAGCACACAACAGGAGCAACAACAGTGAACATTAGAAAGAAAGTAGTTTATATTATGTAATTATTATCAACTTTGAGTAATGCACAATAAACAAATACTTTTCATAATCAGTGTTTCGGGAAAATTCTTGAGTTTAGAAACTTTTAGACTTACACAATACTTGAATTTTTCCTTTAAGTATAAGCTCAGGGCATTTGTATCACAGTTCCAGGTGACACGTCATAGTCTATGTGAATTGAAACCCTGTAAACCTGCCAGTTTTGAAAAGTAGTAACCCTGACAATGGCAAAAAGATTAAAATGAGAATTTCTTTTGAGATTTTTTCATAGCTTCTAGTTAAATATTGTTGTCCATTTTCATTCCTTGTTGGCCATTTTTGGAATCCTTTTTAGAAGTTTTAAGAGATATTAGAAGAAAAAATAGTTGATAAGACAGAGAAGTTATTAAGTGTAAGTAGAAAGGTTAAAAACATGAAAACAATGAAATTGATATTAAGGTAATTAAGGTAGAATGATATAAACATGAAATAAATATACTGTCAGATTGTGGGTTTGTTTTTGAAGATAAAAGCAAATATGTGGATAAAGTAACCATGATGGAGGTATTAAATGCATACCAGTAGTATAGATTAGTAACTTAAAAGTGATGGTGCAGTAGTTAAGAGCTATGGCTGCTAACCAAAAGATCAGCAGTTCAAATCCACCAGCTGCTCCTTGGAAACCCAATGGGGCAGTTCTACTCTGTCCTGTATGGTCGCTATGAGTAGGAATCAACTCCACAGCTATGGGTTTGGTTTGGATACTTAAACTAAGGAGCCTTGGTGACACAGTGGTTAAGTGCTTGACTGCTAGCCAAAAAGGTCAGTGGTTCAAACCTACCAGCCACTCTGCAGGAGAAATATCTGTCAGTCTTCTTCTTTAAAGATTGCAGCCTTAGAAGTCCTATGGGTCAGCTCTGTTCTGTCCTATAGGGTCCCAATGTGTTGGAATCTACTCTGCAGCAGTGGGTTTGGTGTTTTATACTTAAACTGATGATACAAACTTTTGGCTATATGATTTTGATATAGTATAATTGTTCAAGTATTTATTTAATGTTTAACTTGATCCTGGTTATATAAATTTTCAAATTTAAACCAGTTTTGCTTAGACTTATAAAAATAAATGATTGACATTGATATTAATTTAGAGCTGTCTTAACCATTTTAATTCTCTATTAAATATTAACATTTGTAATACTAGAATAATTCGACTAAAAGCAATATGACATTATCATATTACACTATTTTAGTAATTGACATTAGCTCTTTCAAAAGAGTGACTACTTGCAAATACTATCTATTGTGTATTTATTAACCATGACTTTTATAACAGCATATTATGCATAATCTAATTATTTTGGATTTGAAGGTATTAAGCATGATAACTGGTGAACTTGTAGTTCCTTTTAATAATAGTGTCACTTCCACTTCTTTCATCAATGTTTGATAGAGAATACTTTTCATCTATTTTAGCAATATCATTTATCAGTATTTTTACCTGACTTGTTTTTAAGTAAAATTTGTAGTAGGGAATTTAAAACTTTAAAACATTTTAAACAAAAGTGTACTTTTCTTCCAGTGTGTTTTATTTTAAGCAGCATTTTGTGTTCATTTATTGTTCAGAAGCACTGGTATTTTCTTCTGAATTCATTGCCATTTGCACTAGCTGTTTCCATGACAACAGGTTTTCTCATGCATGCTTCAAGATCATTTTTAAAAATCAGATTCCTTATTTTAATTATGTGTTAATATTTTTTAAAAAGTATTACCAATTGATTTATCAGGCGTGGTCCCCCCTTCCCTGTTTGAAAGCATTACATTTAATGTAAATTGTAGCATTTAAGACATATTTTATATACAGTCTTATTGGCAGACAATTACTCATTTTTGTGTAAATTTTCTCACAAATTCATTAAGTAAAACCTTTAAGTTTAATATCCTTCATTATACTTTACAAGAAGCAGTTTGAACTTAGTATGTTTTAAAACATAATAAAAATGTACTTTCTACTAAATTCTAAATAGTCATTGTAAGAGCATTTTGTGGTGTTACAATATAGAAGGAAAAGTACAGTTAAGCATTATGTAAAGTTCCAGGTGTCCATTAATGGTTTCATGAATGGAAAGTTAGACCAATCTGTAATATTGCAAAGAAAATTATGCTTTTCTAGATATTGTAACCAGTAGACATACACATTTAATGTTAGATATTCTAAAAATATCCTTTAGGCACTTCAGAATTAGTTACAGGTAAAGGTAGCCTGGAAAGAGAAAGTAAGATCTCCCCATAAATCATTTTGTATCATTGTTTTGTTGAACGTGAGATAATTATATCAACAAAATATATGTATTATCTTCTGCATACTGTGTAAATTAGAAGTAAATACCCGTAAACCCATTGCCAACTCATAGCCACACTATAGGACAGAGTAGAACTGCCTGCATAAGGTTTCCAAGTCTGTAAATCATTACGGAAGCAGACTGCCGCATCTTTCTCCCATGGAGTGGCTAGCGGGTTCGATCGCTCTTTTGGTTAACCAACCTTTTGGTTAGCAGCCGAGCCCTTAACCACTGCGCCACCAAAGCTCCTAAATTAGAAGTAGATAATATATTTGATGCCTCTTTAAATAAAATCTGTGTATAAGAGCTATGGAGACACATATTGTTATGCTTTGGAAATCATGACAAAACTAGAGGTAGCAAAACCAAACTTGAAGAACTTTTCTGTTGTGTAAATTCATTAATTATTATATTCAGTGTGTGTTTAATTAAATATAGCTATTAAAGTACTTACATCTTTTAATATGGATATTATAGTTAAGCAATTTAATGAAATTTGACTGTAGTGTCTTTCATGTGGTTAATATTGCATAATTTAAAACATTGAGAATTTAACAATTTAATACCTAATATTTATTTTCACTTCAGAAAAATGTCATATATATATGCATGTGTGTATGTGTGTGTGTATATATATATATATATATAATGTATCCCTCATTGAAATATTCACTATGCTTATATGGCATGGTATACGAATTACATATATTCATTTGCTTATCTAATAATAGTTAAACTGCATGAAATATGGTGGCAAGAAAATTTTATATTGCCTTGTGCGACTTTTTCATGACTTCTGAGCAAAAATTAGTCACTTTCAAAGAACAATTAATTGTTGAAAGCAAAAATTTGAAAAGTCAATATAAATTATTCATATTTGGTTGATAGACATTAGTGAATTTAAGGAAATATTGCAGAGATGAGGAATCTTAGAACTTACTCCAATAGACATACATTATCTCATGAATTATTTGCAAAATATTATTTTGATTTTAAATCTATTTTAATTTTTGTTTTCTGTTTATAAAACAATTAGGTATGTTTTACTTTGCATCTTTACATTTTCCTTGCCCCTTCTGATGTCCTAATTAAATGTGTCATTTCTCTAAAGCAGAGGTTCTTAACCTGGGATTCAAGAAAAATTACATCATTTTTTGCATTAACCTTTATCAAAAGTGTAGGATATCTGTCAATTATGAAAATAGACAAGAAACCACAATAGTATTTGTGGTATCAGTGACATCACTAAGAATAGAATTCACAGAGATTTTAATATTGCATTACAGTTGTTGAAGATAACTGGAAATGAGTTTATGTTTCAGTAAAACTTTATTCACAAAAAATAGGTAGTGAGCTAGATTTGGCCTACAGGCCCTAATTGCCTGATTCCTGCTTTAGATTATTCCCTCATAATCACCATCTCTGCTTATATCTCTAGTTTTACTTCTTGCTCCTTTATAGTCAAGAGTATTTCTCCAAAAAAGGTTGAAAATCATTGCTAAATAATTCAGTAGTAGCACTGACTTTTCTTAGTTCATAAACTTGACCTTAAAAGCAGTTCCAAAAGAAGTCGTAATTAAATATTTTTGAATAATTCTGGAAAAAGTACATTACTTCCCAATAAGACAGATTTGAAGCAAAATACATACTCATATTTAAACTTCGGCAATATTCTCTTTTTAAAAATATCTTTACATTATATAGCAGTATTTCCCAGGATATAGTCTGTGGAACAATAATTAACAAGATCCTCCATGAAAATTATGTTGTATGGTCAAGCAGTTTGAAAAATCCTAGATGCTGCATTTCCTTCTAAAAATTTATGATGCATACACTAAATGTTTTGAGCGTAAATAAACAATCTTGTTCATTGATTTTAGACCAATATTTCCCATGCTTATTAGACTATAAAGTCTCTTTTAATCAAGATCAATCTCTTTCTTTCTCTTTCCCTCTCTCACTCACGCATACACACACCTTAAAACCTATCGGTGAACTTAGGATATTACTTTAAACAGTGTTTCCAAATCTATAAATTGTGAGATGATTAAAATCTAAGGAAGACTTAAAGTTTTATCTAATCAAGTAGACACATGATGTTGTTTTGGTTATTGGTTATATTTCATGTAAATGAGAAAAGACATACAAAGAGATATTGGAATTATTTCCTAAATAAGTTGAATTCCTACTACTATTCCCGCAAATAATCTGAAATACTTCTGTTTTTTAGTACTGGGGTTGTTAACACATGATGTTGTTTTGGTTATTGGTTATATTTCACGTAAATGAGAAAAGACATACAAAGAGATATTGGAATTATTTCCTAAATAAGTTGAATTCCTACTACTATTCCAGCAAATAATCTGAAATACTTCTGTTTTTTAGTACTGGGGTTGTTAATTTTGCATGCTTTCTGTTCATCTGGGCAGTTTAGCCATGCATGTTACATAGCCTTGAAAGCATTAGAAGTCATTTGTTAGAAAGGTAAAAATAAATCCTAAAGAGAAATTTTATTTACTCATTGATTTATTCAACAAATAGTTGAGCATCTCAAATGTGCCAGACACTGTGCAAGGTGCTAGAGATCAAGTTCCCAGGTTCATGGGATACAGTTTTATGGAGGACACTATCAAGTTAATTAAATGGTCATTTGCAACACAATATGATGTTTTCTTTTGGGCTTTTTATTTTGCAAGTGATATTTCCTTATATAGTCTGTTCTGAATCATTGAACCAACAGTATCCAGTCTGGTTTGTCTATTTATCTTTATATATCAATGTGTAATGATATTTGAATATGTTTATTTAAAAATTAATTTTGTCAAAATTGTTTATATTTTAATGAAAATGTAAAAAAAAAACTCTAATAACTCCAAGACTAGTATTTCATTTTATGTTTGAGTAACAGCAAAAAATAAAAGACATTTGATAAACTGTATTTACAGCCTTTTGTCCACAATTTCATTCTGCCCTTGGATTCCATATTGTTTAGATTATAACAGTGAAATACTTCCATGTTGACTCTCAGTTGAGTTTTTTCACCTTCTCCTTAATCCTTCTTACTTTCTTTTAACCGTTCTCATTCTCCCTTTTTTTTCCATTTTCCTTCTGCCACATTTTGAGAGCTTTTAAAAAAATATTATATCTTTGGACTTTATAACTTTTAACTTTATTATTTCATTTTAATTCCCACCTTTTATGTTTATCATTTCATACTATTTATTAAATAAGATCCTTTAGAAGTTTCCTTGTACTGGGAATAGTGTTTATAAACAATGGATATTCATATTCAAAACCAAAAAAACCAAACCCGTTACATTGAGTCGATTCCAACTCATAGCGACCCTATAGGACAGAGTCAAACTGCCCCATAGGGTTTCCAAGGAGCGGCTGGTAGATTCGAACTGCCCGCCTTTTGGTTAGCAGCCAAACACTTAACCACTGCACCACCAGGGCCCCGTATTATCATTTATTATTTACCTCTTTGTCTTAACATTCTAAAACCACCAACCAAGACATCTGAGGGAAGCTAATTAGATTAGGGCAGGGGCTATTATGTTCTTAGTTTGTATTTCTTTTCTCTAGTCCATAGCAGGAAATCAAAATCAATTGTCATTCATTGAATCAACCATAAAGCAAAAATGATAAATCTCTTTGTCCTGAATTCCCCCTTTCACTGAATGTTCTTAGAGCTCTTTGTCTCTGATCACTTTACTCTTTTTTTTTTCATTTTCTTCCTATACTTCTATTTACTCATATTCCCTAAAGATCTAGCCTCTATACAGTTATCTGTCTATATTGTATGCTTTTAATAAAAGCCCGTATTCATCCTTAAAAAAAGCTTTTGAATGCCAGTACTAAAACTCTACTTCATCTTCACATCTCAAGAGTGTATCACATTCACAACATGCCCAGCTAAACTTACTTTCTCCATCTAAGACCTTCTTCCTTTTATGTACCTTATTCTGTCAACAGCATTACCATCATCTCAAGCATAGAAGTTTAGAACTTTGAGGTTAACTTTTAATCTTCCTTTCCCATTGCTTGTCATATCCAGTCAATCGGTAAGTTTTGACAGCTTTACCTTTCAAATATATTTTCCATCTCTTCAGATGCAAACTGTTCAGACTCACTGCAACTAATCAATTTTTATTGAGTCTTACCTGGATTGTTGAATACATTTTTTATTTTATTATGGTAAAGTATATATAACAAAAAATGCCATTTTAACCATTTTTGTGTATATGATTCAGTTGGGTTAATTATTTTTACCATGTTGTGCAATAGTCATCACTATTCATTTCCAAAAGTTTTTCATCAACTCAAACAGAAACTAAACACCCCTTAAGTAGTTACTTCCCATTTGCTACATATATTTCTTCAACACCCCCCAAATTCCTGATAACCATTAATAAACTTCTGTCTTTATGCACTTATCTATTCTAGTGATTTCATATAAGTTGGATCATACACTATTTGTCCCTTTGTGTCTGACCTATTTCACTCAGCATAATTTTTTCATTGTTCATCCATGTCGTAGCATGTATCAGAACTGTATTTCTCTTTATGGGTGAATAATATACTATTGTGTTTATATACCATACTTTGTTTATCCATTCATCTGTTGATGGACACTTGAATTGTTTCCAAGTTTTGGCTATTGTGAATAATGCTGCTATGAACATTGGTGTACAAATATCTGCTTTTAAGATCTTTGGGTAAATACTTAGGAGTAGAATTGTTGAGTCATGTAATTCTGTGTTTAACTTAACCACCAAACTGTTTTCCATAGTGGCTGCACCATTTCACATTCCCTGTAGCCATGTAGAGTGTTCCTGTTTCTCCACATCCTCACCAACACTTGTTATTTTCTGTTTTTCTGATAGTAACCATCTAGTGGGCGTAAAGTAGTATCTCACTGTGGTATAGATTTGCATTTCCCTAAAGACTAATGACTTTTTAATACTTTCTTAATCTCCATATCACCAGTCTCACTTTTTTCCATGTATGTTGTGTAAATATAACTATGATACTGCATGCTCCTGCTCAAAATATTCAGTGTTTCTTTCTCATTGATTACCGTTAATTTAGGCTCTATAATGTAGTATTTGAGTCTCTCTGCTTACTATTTTTTAAAAAATACTTCTATGAGTATCCAGACTTTACTCATTTTTTTAAAACCTAGCCTAACTTAATGTTATAGTCTACATAAATCCTTTCTTGAGATGCCTTCTCCTTTGTCTGATTCTTTCAAGGCAAGGAGACACTACTGTGTTTATTTCATCATAACACCTAGCATAATGCCTTAGACATAGTAGGTATTCAATAAGTATTTTTGAATAACTCTTAAGAATTTATATATGCATGAACAAATGAATGGTTTTCTTCATTGCATTGTTAGAGACATAACTATTTGATGTATTTCCCTTAAATACAATTTGAAAAATCATTTTTAACTTGTCATTATTCTTTACTCCTCATTCAGTTTAATCCTCTCCACTTTTTTTCCACCCTTTTATTTAATACTGATTCCCAGTTTGGCCTATTCTGGATGGACTGATTTGCTAATCAGTACAACTTTCATACATTTAAACATACATACTTCAGTTACTTTTGCTTTTTTATTTTAAAATGGTATGCTCCGAGTCATCCCATTCATTTGTTAATTAAATTCTTTTCTTAGGATTATTTTCTGTTGCATACAATTTCATCATCTCTATGACAATTCTTTCCATCACATTGGAATAGTATGTTTAAAATGTATAAAATAAAAACAGGTAAAATGGAGATAAATGGCTTTTTTGTGTATGTTTACAAATTGTGTATGTGTGATTATAAGTTTATCTTGGTTGAATTTTGGTGCTAATCAAACCCGTAAAGGATAATAGAATGGTTCTATTCTTAGATCATATAATCAATTAGAACCTTTTCGCATCACCATAAATACTTATGGAAATTTGTGACTTAAACCCAAGTTCTTTTTTTTTCCATCAAGCTACTAGAATCAAGAACTTCTTCACTCTCTAACCTTAAAGGAAGAACAAAGTTATGTTAACATACTTGAAAATTATGATTTATATATTAAGTCTGTAAGAACATTTCACTTTATGCCCACTAAAGAAGATTTTAAAATAATGCTATTTTTAGAAATAAATTAATATAAGACTACTATATTCATCTTTGTGAGAGAAACCAAACAATGACCTTATCTCTTGTACTCAGTGCCGTATTAGTCTATTTGGGAATACAAAGTTGACTTGTACAGAGTTAAAATAATATACTTTAAATTAATATGAAAAACATATTTATCCAAAGGTTACTAAACTCCCAAATATAGTACATGGTTTCTTTTAAATAATAGAAAATTTAAGAGATCACATACATTACTGGAAGCATTTGTTTCTTTGCTCCTATATATTTGATGAAGCCATTGTTATGCTAAAGAACTTGTCTTGTTTAGCACAGAATTTGCAAGCTGTAAAGGACTTCTAAAAGAGCCCTAGTGGCACAGTGGTTAAGTGCTGAGCTGCTCACCTCCAGGTCAGCAGTTTGTACCCACCAGCTGCTCTGCGGGAGAAGACAGCAGCGGGTTTAGTTTTTGGGAAAGGACATCAGAGATGATTTAGGCTAGTATTTTTATAGCTAGGAAAACGCAGTCTAGACAGGTGACTTGCCTAGGAATACTTTTCTTCCTCTAATCGACATTTTAACCATTAAGAATTTGTTTATCCCTTTCAAAAGCTTACTTTTTTTTTTAATTGTTATAAAAATGTAGATGACACATTTGCGAATTCAGCCTTTTTCATGTGTGTAATTCAGTGAGACCATATCAATCATGTTGTGCAACCATCACCAATATTCATTGCCATGTTTTCCATCACTGTAAATAGAAACTGAATCCGTCCTAAGCTATGATTCCCTTTTCATCCTCCCTTCCGCCCTTGGTAACCACCATTAAACTCTGCTGTCTGCACATTTGTCTATTCTTAGTGTTTCATATTAGTGAGTTCATATTTGTATTTGTATTTGTCCTTTTGTGACTGACTTATTTCAGCATAATGTTTTCAAGATTTATCCTTGTGTGGCATGTTTCAGGACTTTATTTGTTTTTATGGCTGAGTAAGATTCCACTGTATGTATGTACCACATTTTTATTCATACAACTCAATAGCTTACTTTTTTTTTTCCAAAGGAAGATATCTTCATCACAGATGTTTTGTGTGGTATTTTTAATGTATGAAATTATAATCACTATAAGGTAATACACATTTATGGTTTAGTTTTGTTTATGGATGTTCTAACGTAGAGGGTAACAGGAGGACTGAATGGTTACCTGTAACTATAGTAAAGTAGACAGCAGGAAATTTACACACTTGCTGATTCCGCTACATGATTCTTTATTTAGCGTACTGGTTTGATCTGAACCAAGGCTATTTAAAAATGTGTGTTTCCAAAGGATAGAATTCATGAAATTCTAAAATAAAAAGATATATATTAAACATTGTGTAGCATCTGTAATTTTACTTATTACTTCCAAATTTATTTCAGACAACTTTATAAAAAACATTCTAAAAATTTGAATCAAGACGAGATGGCCTTTTTTAGCTACAATAATACAGAAAGTAGCAGCCCAACTTGAACAAAAGGCTGCTTAGCAGGAAATATGCTTCAGTCATCAATTCACATCTATTAACTACTGTGACAGAAATCATCATGCATGCCATGTAGAATCTAGTTTCTGTATTAACCTGTTTTTGACTTACTGAAATGAATTACACTTTGGCATTCTTTTTCAGTCATCCCAATTAAGTAGGTGTGCCCTTTATTAGATTGCTTTTTAAGTAGATTTCTTAAAGTTTGGAAATTGTGCTAATCTCTTGTTTATTAAAGTATAAAACAAATTCTGCCTTATGACAAATCACTTCCTAAGGAATTTTGAATCTCTGATGCTATTCACTTTAGCACACAGCAACAATGCTACTGTTCAGTTTAGAAATTGTAAACTACCAGTTCTGAGATTCACCACATTAAACTAGAGCTCTAAGGCATCCTGTCTTAGTCAATAACGGAAATACCACAAGTGAATGGCTTTAACAAAGAGAAATTTATTCTCTCACAGTGTAGCAGGCTACAAGTCCAAATTCAGGGCGTGAGCTCCAGGGGAAAGCTTACTCTCTCTGTCAGCTCTAGAGGAAGGTCCTTGTCTATCTTCCCTTGGTCTGGGAGCATCTCAGTGCAGAAACCTCAGGTCCAAAGGACATGCTCTACTCCCAGCACTGCTTCATGGTATGAGGTCCCCACTCTCTGCTTGCTTCCCTTTCCTTTTATCTCTTGTAAGATAAAAGGTGGTACAGGCCACACCCCAGGGAAAGTCTCTTTACATTGGATCAAGGATGTGACTTTAGTAAGGGTGTCACAATTCCACCCTAATACTCTTTGACATAAAATTACAATAACAAAATAGAGGACAACCAGACAATAATGGGAATCATGGCCCAGCCAAATTGATACACACATTTTTTGGGGGATATAATTCAATCCATGACACATCCCAACTGCTAATATGTACAAATGAGCCCTTTGACACATGTTAAGTAATCCTTTTATATGAGTAGTTTGCTTGGTTCAAGTACCAAAATAATTTCAGGAAAGTTCAGATAATTATTGAAGAATTAATTAAAATTATTCCAGATTTTTATTTTGATTTTTTTTGATAATCAGGTACCTAATACCAAATATAATGTGTTGACGGCCCTTTAAAGCTGTTGTTTATCTTTCTGTCTGCAGAGGCCATAAGGGTTAACTTAAGCACTGGTCAAGTTTTTTTTGATTGCTGAGGACTAGAGGACTCATGAGGGATGAAGTGGACTGCGATTTTAATCCAGCAATGTGGCTTTACTTTGCTTAAGCATGAAAACTTTCTGGATTTCTTAAAGCAAATTTTTTCACCAAGTGTATTTTACTGAGGTTGAACTTAACTGCCATTTATTAACTCAAGATCCAAACTAGCCTTCTAAGGTCTTCTGGAGTAATTTTACATCCTAGAAAATTACCTGGCATAATTGAAAAATTCCATAAATTCCTAACCTGGAAAAATGTTTAGACTAAAGAAAGAGCAGAGTTTATTCAGGTATTAATAACATTGCATTAGATTTAGAATGAGATTTCTAAGAATGATATCTGGTTTCTAAGACATGGCAAATAACATAGCATTTATTACAAGGCTTTAATGACTATATCTTACATATTCTGTCTACTTTTGTATATCTGATAATGCTGTTTGGTTATACTTTGGTTTAAATGTTTATTAATGTTCTTTGATTACTCAGGCAGTGTATTTCTAGATGAGCATCTAGTTTTTGTATAATTGTTTTTGAAATTAATTTTTAAAAATTTCACTAAATATCCAGTTTTTAAGATTTTGAAGTACTTTAATACAAATGATATAAGGAAAATGAGATTGTTTTTTAAGGCTCTTTAAACTTGAGTCCTGTTTTTCTAAATGAATTGTAAATTATCAGATGGAGTAAGCTATATGAAATAACTGTGTTTTAATTATTTATAATGGTGTTATTTTATTTGTTAATATACATTATGAGTCTCAAGAAACACATGATTATTACAGGAAAATTTTAAAATACAGTTAAACAAAAATAAGAAAAATTAGACCGTATCATACTGCTCAAACATAATTATAACATTTTTATATACAGTATATTTCATACTTTTTCTCACACACTTGTATCTTTTACACATATATATACAAATGTGTGTGTGTGTGTATATATGTATATGGGATTGTTCTTAGTAGAACTCAAGGAAAGCTGTTTCAGTTTACTGTTCCTTATTCATAAATTATATATAAATACTGTTCCAGTCATTCATGTTGTTGATTAAGTTCAGATATGTAATAATGGTTTGGTTCTGTGCTTATTTTTACATTTGAGCTTGCCTTTTAGCTTCTCTGAATGCTGTTTACTATAGGCCTCCCGTTACACCTGTAGTCATTTGTTTTACCTGAGCCTGGCACATTCTAACTCTTGCTGAAGTTTCTGTAGTCACCACTCCTACCTGGGATCAGAGGCCTTTGCTGTCTACTACTTAGCACAAGTGGAAGAATGGAAGATGCATAGGATTAATTCATTTTTCTCTTCCTGCACGCTGTTGCAAAGAACTGCGCTACATTTTGCTCCAGCAACCCTCCCTCACTTCTATTTGTTGCCTAAGAGCTTGAACCAGCATCTGTCTTCTGTGATTTTGTGGCTTTACCCCCCTCCTTATTTCATTAATTGTTGTTTGTTCGTTCAGCAGTTATTTGTTGGATACCTACTATGACTACAGCACACTTCAAAGCACTGAAGATATGGTAGTAATAGCAGTAATAAGTCATACAAGGTTACTGCCGTTAAGGGAAGAGAAACAATCGAACAAATAATGCATAAAATAAGTATGATTTTACAAAAGTGTAATTTAGTACTAGAGTTGCAGGTGGGTGAGGGGGACATATAGTACCTGCTTTAGTAGAATGGCTATCTTCCTTATTCAGGAATTTTTTATAAGTTCTGATCCAATAAGATAGATTTCTAAGAATTTGAGATAAGGGAAGGGATATTGAAATGGTTCCCTTATATTGATCAACTTCTACCTTTGTTTAATATGCAAAGCATCACTGAAAAAATTGGAAATATATTCATGTTGACTCAGGTTTTCATATATGTGTATAAATAATGTGATATAAATAAGTAAGTGTAAAGTCATCCCAGAACCACTAAAATGGACTTGAATGGACATTTAATGGAAAAAAAAAAATCTTCTGAGTATTTTTGTGATACCCATATCTAGGATATATAGTGTTGTTATAGGCTGTGTTGTGGACCATGAGGCTAGTTCACTGACATTTACCTGACATCAGAAAAATCAACTGAAATTCTACAAGTGAGTAATGAATGGTGTGGTGCTGTTTATAAGTAATGAATAACATGCTTTTATCTAAATTTTAAATGATTAATATGCTTTACAGTGAGTCTGGTTCAGAACATATTATGATATACACCCTTTATTTTGAATATAAAGAGAGATTTGCAGTTTATATTAAAGGAAAAGTAGCTATTCTTTACTCTCACTAAGTACTGAACAACTATTCAAGACATTATCAAAAAGATGCTAAACATGCCCTGGGTGGCGCAAATGGTTAGCATGCTCCACTGTTCACCAAAAGATTGGTGGTTTGAGTCAACCCAGTGGTGCCTCGGAAGAAAGGTGTTGGCCTTCTACTTCTGGAAAATCAGCCATTGATAATCCTGTGGAGCACAGTCCTACTCTGACACACATGGGGTTGCCACGAGTGGGAATTGATTCCATGGCATCTGGTTTAAACATGCACAGGGTACTACTCCATGTTTTGGGTTTTCCTGATGTTCTGTTATGTTCTTTGTTTTTGTTTTTTGTTTTTCATTTAATTCATCATAAACATCTTTTCATGCCAGCATGTAAAGATCTGTATCATAAATTTAATTCTAGTTTATCTCATGATGAATCACAGTTTATTTAACTAACATCCTGTTGTTGAACCTTTAATTTTTTTGCTATTAGGAAAAAATGCTGCCATGAACAATTCTGTATTTGCATCTGTACACTTTTTCAGTTGTTTTCTTGTGATAAATGTTTAAAAATATGCAATAACTGGGTCAAAATTCTTTTGATACGTTTTGTTAAATTGCCCTCCAGAGTGTGCCAGCCAATAATTCCAACAGAATTGTAGTAGAGCACCCATTTCTACATAGTCATGCCAAACCTTTGTAATTATTTGCCATTCAGAGGCATATAGGGGTATTTGATGGCTGTTTGATTTGCTTTTTTGAATACAAACCAACTTGAATATTTTTGCATTTGGTTATTGAGTCAGACTTTCCTTGCTCCCTCCCTCATCACCCTTCCTTTCTCTTTGCTTTCTTACTCTGATGTGATCATGCCAGAGTATGTGTGCATGTGGGTGTGTGTATAAGAGAGTGAGGGAATTGGCCATTCATGTTTTTAGCTCATTTTTTTCTGGTTTATGCCTATCTTTTTCTTAAGGATTTTTAAAGCACTATAAATAGTAAATAATAGTAAAAAATAGTGCAAATGGTTAAGCACGCGGCTACTAACTGAAAGGTTGGCACTTCAGATCCACCCAGAGGTCGCCTCAGAAGAAAGGACTGGAAATTACTTCTGAAAGATCAGTCATTGAAAACCCTATGGAGCAGTTCTACTCTGACACACATGGGGTCTCTATGAGTCAGAATCGACACTATGGCAACTGGTTTGGATATATTAAGTAATAAGTACTAGATACCAATCTAGTATTTAACACATGTATTGCAGATTCCCTTACTTTGACATTAGCCTTCTAATTTTGTTTATTTGGTATCTACAGAAGTAATAAATTATATATAGTTAAACATCATTGTAGAGAGACTTACAGAAATAGCGTGTCTGATACATTGCTGATGATCTACTAAAGGAGACCAAATAAACAGAAATGGCAGGAAATAAAATTTATGATCATTGATTGTTCCTCAATTAGGGAAAAACATCTATGAAGAACATTGTTTAACATAACACTTTATTTATATAGGACTAAATAATTCATTTTGTAATTCTAAAATATCATCATGAGAACTATAGCATGAAACTTAAAGACATATGCCCAGTGAGGACAAATAATAGTGACACATTTTTATTTTTGTAGAGTTTACTAGGAAAGTTATAAAATGTCAAAACTATTTAGTTTATGCAGTGTAATGGTTTATATTTAGACCTTGCTGCCCAGTAAACTTTTTAAGGATTCGGCAGATCCTTATTAATTCACTACTTTTAGCAATGTAGTTAATTGCAGGTAGTCTCTTTCTTTTTTTTTTTTAATCTGACAGCATATTATTTTGTCTTTGAACTCAAGTTATGTCACATTTTTCATATAAGTCATTTTCTAAATATCCATCTTCTCCTTAAAATATAATTTCAACACGTTCAGGAAAAATCAAATACTATGTAGTGATGACTGTTGTATACTTCAAGGTGATGAAAAATAGTAGAAAATGGATTTAAATATTTTTCTTTACTATGGCTGTAATAGCTGGAATGATTGCAAGTGAATAGCTGCATCTGTAGCACCTCTGGCTTAAATTAAGGTCCCAAAGTCCCATAGGTTTTACTTTCCATGACATGTTAGCAAGAAACTTAGAAATATAGAAAGAAAGGCTCATGTTCTAAGATAGAACACCATGCGTATAATATCCATGATTACTAAAGCTAACAAAATGCAGTCCAACAGCAGGCTTTCTAAAAGAAATATGAAATAATGAAAGAGGGAAAAGAAAAAAAAGATGGAAGAAGGAACTGCTTGGTTCCTGTTAAAGCTGAATAACCCTAAAAGTAAGCTATTTTCATCATATTAGCAGTATTTAAGAAACAACTTCAGATTATTTTTCTGAGCTACTAATATGATTATTTTAAATTTCCCATTTTGTTTAATCTGAAGTGTTTTCAGATAGCCCTTGCTAAGATTATTTTTCTTAAAACAGTAATGATATAAAATTCTAAAGTGTTTTTCTTATCTTCATTTTCAGAAATGAAAAATATGAGAAAAGAGTGGTAGAATACTTTGAATTCACGATAAGTAAGCACTTAGAGTTAAAATCTGTTTAATAGCTGAAAAGTCTTATAACAATATAGTGAATATTTTCTTCCGCTCAACATATTTATTAAATTTTACAATCTCTTGTACCACGTATCATTTCAGTTTTACTGGAAGTTTGCTGAAGCTGAGAATGAAGAACTCTCAAAACAAAAAGGAGATTGCCGTGATTACTTACCAATAATGCCTGTGTCTTTTTCTTAATAAAATAACTAACTTCCTAGCTTTATTCATAAGAAGCTAGAACAATCTGGCTATTCTTCCCGTATACTTAAAATGTGGTGTCAGAGTTCTAAGTTAGTATGTTGATTGCTTCGGTTATGTATACTTCAGTGAATTTTTTCTTTAAAGACAGTCATAATAGTTGATGTACATCAGGCATTAATATCGCTGGTTACACCAATACATTTATTTGCAGATAGGGTTATTTGTATATCTGTTTATAGGCAGTTTAATCCCAATCAAGCCCCTCTCTCCTAGCATCTATACACTATATGTCATTATTTGGCCCATTATCTCTTCTGGCCCCCGATACACTTGCAAAATAAGTATGATATTGTCAGCCTCAAGACAGTAGTAATGCAAGTCCTTTTCAACCTTATGGTGATATTGTATCTTCCCTTTTTAAAATCCTCACCTTTTTTTAAAATCAAATAGCAGCGAGTTGCTACCTTTTTAAAAGTATGGAGTGAGTACTTCAAGTGAATTTGATTTGTGATGTTTTTGTTTTGAAGATGATGTTCTGCAAAATGCTACTTTGGCAAGATGTTAATAGATATTACACGCAGTGAAATGCCATAGATAAATAAATATGTTAATAAAAAATTAAATGAATTTCTTTATTGTAGCACTTCATATCTTTTAATATGCTAATATGCATTATAAATCACTCAGGGGAGAATATTACATGCAGCTTTTCCCCTCAGAAGTATTTGATCAGAGAGTCCCTTTTTTCATGGAGCATATTGTAGGACAGGTGTTGTATAGAGCATACTTACAGAAGTGCCAGACTAGTATTTGAGGTTTTTAATACTTTTTTAAAAATTTTACATCTTTTTTCTTAAACTTATTTCAAAATAGAATGTTTATGTAACACAATTATTTTTTTTTTCCTTCAAACAATACTTCCCCCAATTCCTAAATTTTCTTGAAGTAGTAACTTCAGTAATTTTCCAAATATGGTCATACTTTTTCTATTCATAATAAAGTCTCTTCTCCTTGTACATTACTTTGTATGATCTGGGTCCTTCCTATCTCTCTTTCTTCAGATCCTTGTATATTCTCCTTGGGCTTTTTTTCCCAACCATATAGAACTGCTTACATGGAAAATCATGGTTCTGATAAACCTTTCTTCCTCAAACTTCCATGACCTTTACACACGGCAGTTCTCACTTCCTGTAGTGCCCCATTCCTACCCCCCTTTCTGGGTGGTGAACCCTTGCTTTTTATGATTTAGAACTCAGATGAACTGTAACTTACTTGATAAAGCTCTTCCTAACCCCACCATCTATTCATGCAGTCATTCAATCAGTTATTCAATAAGAAATACTTGTTAAGTATTACATATGCACATACACTCACACACAAGTGCCAGAATTCTGTGTATGTAATGATGAACAGTACAAACATATGCCCTGTAAACAAAGAGTTCACATTTTTATGGGCTGGACTGGCTAGTGAACAGGCAACTGTAGTGCTCTATGATAATTGCTACTAGATGGAAATAGAGTGTTGTGGGAACACGTAAGAAGAACACTTAACCTAGACTATGACAGTCAGGCAATACTTCTCTGGGAAACTGATAACTGGGGAGATATCTGAAAGACAAATAGGAGTGAGTGGGCTGAAAGGATGAGTACAAGGAAAACATCTAAGAAAAGAGTTAAAAATAGGGAAGCGCATACATGAAAATAGTTGGCATTAGTGGGGAAATAGTCAAAAAGACATTGATAATTATGTGGTGGGAGAAGTTATACAGTATCATCTAATACCATTATACTATTATCAAATCCTGTGGATTTGAGGACTCTATGTCTGGATTTTGACAACATGTTGGAATTGACTGTGGCCCAATAAGATGGCTTTCTTCTATGATCATAATACTTTTTAACTCACACACACTGAGTTTGTTTACCCATACCATAACCACATAACTGTACAGTAGAAAGGAAGCCCTACCTGGATTTCCATTACGAAAGTACATTTCCAACAAGCTTGGAGTAGATTAGTTGTGTACACTTAACACAATATCTGAGGGGCACAAGAGACGCTAAAGCACATGTATATTTTCTCCAGACTAAGACTGGTCAAAGTCTTTGTAAATTTTTGTACAAGTTAGACACTAATGTGATCCATGGGATTTCTATATGATTTTGTTTATTTTCCTTTTTTAAGTTATAAATAAATAATAGTAGCCTAAAGCTTTTTAAAAAAGTCCCTGGATGATGCAAACAGTTTGCAGTCATCTACTAACCTAAAGGCTGGAAGTTCGAGAGCCCATCCAGTGGCAGCATGGAAGAAAGGCCTGGTGATCTGCTTCTGTAAAGATTACAGCCAGGAAAACCTCATGGAGCAGTTCTACTTTGTAACACTTGGGATCGCTATGAGTCGGCATTGATTCAACAGCAGTGGGTTTTGGGAGCTTAAAAGTTTCTTATCAATAGGGGCCTTTCTCCCTTGAGTAATTAGGAGTAGGCACAGAAAAAAAACCAACTTGGTATGTATTGATTTAATTTATGTATAGTTTTTGGTTCCTAATTTTAAATATGCTTAAAGGTTTTATAACGAGACTGGAGTTTTATTTCTAAAATGTTAATTCCTTTCAAGTCAGTTTGCAGATATTTTCCTATAATGTTCCCAAGAACAGCCCTTCATGGTGATTTATAGGTCTTATTCAGAAATAAGACTGTAAAATACTCAAACAGATTTGCTCTTAATATCATGTATGTGCTGTGTTCATTTTTATTTCTGTGACATTTTAGTTTGCTAATATAATATACCTGCTTGAATAACATATATAAATATCTATAAGCTTATCTTAGTAATAGAAGACTAGAGGCAGTTTTACTCTAGATAAAATTATTTTACTATTAAACAGTTATAAGTGGTGTTTTATTGTCAGAAAATTATTTGGTGAGTTAATTATAGATTTTTATAAAATAATGGTTCCTCTGGGCCTATTAGAGATTCACTGAGTAAATAAATAGCATGTTGTTTTCATGATCCTTTAGAAATATTTCATATTAACACTTCCTTTTTCATCTATTAAATAGAACTCTTACTTAAAATCATATGTTTCAGAAGTTTTATGTAAAAAAGGTCATGATCAGTGTATTAAACCTTTGCCTTAGTTCTAATGTAATCTAACAGAATTGGTCAAATATTTAACTGGTAAAGACATTTATTTGTTTTCTTAATAGTATGTAGTTATTGGATTGCTGATATATGCCAAAACTAAAATGTCATTCTTTGGTTTGTAACAACATTGAATGAAATCCTTAACTGGTATCAGGATTTGATACTTTATCATTACATTACACTGACTAAGTTTAAGTAGAAAATTTAAGCTGCACTCTTTACCTAACCAATGTAGGAAATTGGTTTATTTGGATCATTTTCCATGGCAAACTCCTTTGTACAATTGTTCTATGGATTTGGGTGTAGTCTAGAGGGAATAGAAGATAATTGGGTAAGGAAGCATGAGCTGAGCTCCTATCCCTGAGTGTTTCTAAAAGGATGGGTAGAGAGAACAGAATCTTCTGGAATAGAAATATATTGTAGATATATTCATTAGTATATTTCTGTAGAGAACATTATGTGGTAACGATTCTTAGTAAATAGAAGCGAGTCTTGTCTAATAGTTCTTTTCTCTACCGAGCGTCACTGATAGTTGATCTGTTTAGTACTTCTGTCTGTATTTTTCTTCTATAAAATGTTTACATTAGATTTTAATGTAATCAATCAGAATTAACACAATCTTATTATAATGTGGCTCATCCAAGGCCATTATTTTAATTTATTAAATGAGAGTCACTTTTTTTAATGGCCTGCTAAATCTGGGCTGGGGATACACTGTGAACATTTGGGATCCTTGCCCACTTGGAACGTTTGTTCTAGCAGGGAGGGGCAAACAATGAAGTAAACAAATTACAACAAACAAAAATTTCAGAAAGTGATTAAGAGTCGTGGAGAAATTAAAGCAGTATAAAATAGTAATGATTGGAGTAGGCCATTTTGTGATTGTTAAGGAAGACCTCTCTGATGGGGTATCTTTGAGCCAAAATCTTAGTAATTATAAAAGGAGGGAAATGGGAAAAGCCAGAGGAAGAGTACTCCCAGGCATATAGAGATCAATAGGGAGAAAAAAAAAGTCTAAGTGAGGATAAGTTTGGCATGTTCCAGGAACTAAATAAGACCCAAGTCCCTTGAGTTAGAAAATGAGAGAGGGTAATACAAAATGAGGACTGAGAGCTAAGCAGAGGCCAGATCATAAAAGACTTTGTAAGCTGTAGTAAAAAGATTTGGATTTAGCTCTAAATGTGGAATATTTTAAACAAGTAAATGACATGATACGATTTACATGTTCAAAAATTACTTTGAGCTGGGAGTGGATTGTAGAGGAGCAAGAAGTGAAGCAGAAAAAATACTTCTGAGGCTACTGTAATCCTGCTGAGAGACAGTGGTGGCTTGGACTAGGGAGGTATCCATACAGGAAGAAGAGAAATTAACTCAGAATATATTTTTATGGTATTTACAATGATGGCACTAGATGAGATGTCCTAAGAAGAGAATAGCAGCAAAGAAGCCAAAAGAAGAAAGTGTTTCTGTAAGGAGGAAGTGGTTAATTGAGGCTACTATAACGTAGAGGAAAGGTAAAATGTTATAGTACTATGTTGTTGTTGTTAACTGCCATCAAGTCACCTCCCAACTCATGATGATCCCATGTGTTACAGAGTAGAATTGCTCCATAGGATTTTCATGGTTGTAATCTTAACAGAAGCACATCCCCGGGCCTTTCTTCCATTGCACCCCTGGGTGGATTTGACTGCCAACCTTTCGGTTAGCAGCCAATCGCAAACCGCTTGCACCATCTAGGATTCATGCCATTGCTATTATGCCTCATTGCTGTAATTTATCAGCATCTCTGTCATTCTGCCTTGTTGACTGAAAACTTTAGCATCTGATTTACTCTATGCCTCTCCAACTGTACTCTTGTTCATCTTACCTTTCCAAAAGCTTTGAAAGAGAAAGAAGTGATGACAAAGAGAGCAAGGACATTGTAAAGTGGAGCAAGGAAACTACCTAATGATTTCCTCCCCCTGAGTAATCTGAGAGTTTTGAGGGGAAAAAAAAAAAAAAAAAAAAAACGCACCATTTGAGAGCTCCGTGGGAAATAAATAGCAGTTTCATGTAGCGGGTAAAGCTAAAATGAATATTCAAAAAAGAAGTTATGGATATGGGACATAATGCTGAAACTAGGGTAACAGAGAGCATTATGAAGGGGTTTAGAAGGACAGGGAAGGATATGGAGTTGGGTCCAAATCAAGGACATAGAGAAGAATACGGAGGATAAGAGTCTGACGATTAGACTTGGACTTCTGTCGGTAATATATGGAGACATATATATGGTCTTTGATGGGGAGGAGCAGGGTAACATGGTAGTGAGATACTGAGGTATTGTGATAGACACAGGTCAGGGGAACAGTTGGCTCAAATGAACTAACTGAAGGATACTCAAGGACTTATTCATAGGGAGTAGGTTAATGAGTAAGGGCATGTGGCCAGAAACTGCATGAAATGGGGAGAGGAAACCAAAGACCCAGAGATCCCTTTTAAAGGAAAGGAGGCCAGAGGATGACAGAAAACCAATCTGTCCTCATATGAATCAGAGGCCAGTAGGTAACCAGTAGTCCAAAGATCTGTCTTTAAGTGGATTAGAAGTCAGGAGCAGTATCCAGAGGGTCAGGAGGTTTGAGCCAGTGGAGAGTTTGTATTCCTGTGATAGGGCATGAATACATCTGACAGAGAATCTGCTGTCTAGCCTGGAATTCATCCATTTGTCAGGTCTTTTCCATAACATTTTAATAATTCAGAATAAAAGAGGCAAAGGTAAGAGATGAACTTACATGAAATGAAGAATTGCAATTACAGAAAATTATTATAGCAACAGTTTTGCAATTTTCTGAGGCATACATTTTTAAAACTAAGATGATAATTAGTATGTCAATTAAATTTATTTTATGGCTGCGTAGAAATTTCTGAACAGTAGGTATCTGCTATGAACTGCAGTTGAACAGGTATCTAATAGATGAATTACCTATTTTCACATTTCACTTTCAGCCACTATAAATCTAAGATATTCTAATATTCTTCTCTTTATTTTGTATTTCTTTTAATGTTCAAAGGTGAGAGAAATGAAGAAATAAGATGCTGTTTGTTCACATTAAGGAATACAAAAATAATTTTTAGTAGAAGAGTTGAATAACTTCTGAGCTTCACGTTCAACCCCAGAGTCAAGTGTTTTTCTAAATGTACTATTGCATGCTGAAGTTATTTATAAATAATAAGATATTTTGGTAATTGTTCTCAACATCATGGTCATAGCATCCACTATATTACAAGGAGGGTATAGATTACCAGGTTGTGTTAGTGGTAAGTTTGTATTTTCTTTCTTGATAAAATGTCATCATTTTTATATTGTCTCAGCACACATAAAACTGCTTCCGAAATTAATACCTGATTACATGTATTGTTGAAATTTCTATTGTTTTTCCACCCTTTACAAAGTTATCCTGTATTACTTCCCCCAGAAGTTGAAGGGGTCACAATCTTTTATGCTTCTTCTTCACTCATTTGATATAGTGCACATGATTAACAGTACGACAGTCACTGACTTGAGTAACTCACTTGCTCTTGAAATTCGTACAAATGTGGGTCTTGTCTTCATATTCTATTTGTGGGCTAATGATAAAAATTGAATGATTCTTTTAATGAGTCTATTTTTTAAGAAAATAGGAAATAATGTCAATGCTAAGTTTTGGCTAGTGCATAGATCTATATGTGATTTCAAAGGGAAAACTTTGATATGTGTCAGGAATGGTTCTGTCACCAGAGATTTTTATCCTCTTGTTGTCAGCTTATGAAGCAGCAACACTTCTCTGTTTTGTTACCATGCTACATACCCAGTGGTATGTTTCTCTCTAACTTCGCATGACTTTGATTAGCTATTCAGGCCACCACTGGGTACACTTCGGAGTTTCTGAGCTTGAGTTGATATCACATATGTATTAAAATCTTTTCCCAGCTTCCAAGCGTGGCCTGCAGAATTCTCAGGGTAAATCCCTATTTGTACATAAGGAGTAGCTAGAAGGATTTCAAGTGCCATTTTTTGTACAGCAGAAATTTAAGAGTACAGATCAATGTCTAAAATGGTGACTAGTAATTGGGAGTGGAGGGAGAGTGAGCAGGTCGATATTTTTATATGTGTATAAAAATTTAAATGTCTAGTGAAATTTGGTGTGGCAGTTTTCTCTTCCTGTACTCCATGATGGAAGTTGAGAGGTAATAATATTGGCCAAACTCGGATTGCTGTAATGATCCTATGCTATGGATGAATGAACAAGTAGTCATAATTATAACTGTTAGTTGCACCTTTTGCATGCCTTAGAATATAGAAACTGGAAATTAATTACCTTATATATGAGAACGATTATTACTTAGAATTTTCAGAAAGATCTGCTTTCAATCCTCAGGGATCTTCAGAGGTTAGAATCACTTATGCTACGGCGCTACTTCATGGGAATGACGACTTAAAAGTATATTAGTATGCCTTAAGCCTTTTGCATGCATAAGGAGCCCTGGTAGCGCAATGGTTAAAGCGCTCGGCTGCTAACCAAAAGGTTGGTGGTTCAAACCCACCAGCCATTCTGTGGGAGAAATATGTGGCAGTCTGCTTCTGTAAAGATTTATAGCCTTGGAAACCCTATGGGGCAGTTCTACTCTGTCCTACAGGGTCGCCATGACTCGGAATCGACTTGATGGCAGTGGGTTTGTCTTTTGTTTTGCATGCACGGGGCAGGGAATAAGTGAATGAGAACCTGGATAACATTCTCCTCTCATTACCGTGCATTCTGTCTTCTTAAGTTCTCTGAAGAATATTGGCATCTTTTATATTTTTCTGGAAATTATGCTTTCATCGTTTGGCTTGTTTGGATATATTTTAATATTAAGGCACACTATATAAAGAGAATCAAGCCTTCGCTATGTTGGCTTGGACTAATGAGACATAATTGCGTAGAACGTTAATCACATGGAGAAGAAAAGCAATCATTACTTTGCATCATAAGATGTCAATTCCTACAATTTATTTTAAAAAAAAAAGAGGTTCTTCTTGAAATAGTACATTTCCCCTTTAGTAATTGAAGGCTACGAGGAAGTATTATAAAATGTGCATAACAGTGTAATGGTATAAAAACTGCAGTTAAAAATTGAACTTACTTTTATAACAAATGCATGTGTTGTTCTGAAAACTTATTCTAAAGATCCTGCTAATAGCCCAAACAATTATTAACTATCTCCTATGGTGGTCTGTTCTCTACCAGAAGGGTTGATAAGTTCTTTCATTTTATGTCAGATTTGGAATAAATCTGTCAAGAGATATTAGTGGTATGAACTTCAAACTTGTGTGAAAATTTATTTTTCCATAATCAAGATGAAACATACATGATTTTTTTTCATTTTTTTTATTGTGCTTTAAGTGAAAGTATACAATTCAAGTTAGTCTCTCATACAAAAATTTATACATACATTGTTATGTGACCCTACTTGCTCTCCCGGTACTGTGACAGCACACTCTTCCTTTCCACCCCAAGTTTCCCGTGTCTGTTCAACCAGCTCCTGACCCTCTCCGCCTTCTCATCTCACCTCCGGATGAGAGCTGCTCATTTATTCTCAAGTATCTACTTGAGGCAAGAAGCACAGTCTTCATGAGTATCATTTTATGTCCCATAGTCCAGTCCAATCTTTGTCTGATGAGTTGGCCTCAGGAATGGTTTTAGTTTTGGGCTAACAGAGAGCCCACGGGCCACGTCTTCCAGGGTCCCTCCAGTCTCAGTCAAACCATTAAGTCTGGTCTTTTTACTAGAATTTGAGTTCTGCACCCCACTTTTCTCCTGCTCCATCAGGGACTCTCTGTTGTGTTCCCTGTCCAGGGG
>NW_004443979.1:15748691-15786191 GCF_000243295.1 Trichechus manatus latirostris
TCATCAAAAAAATGGTTGAGAAGTTAGAGGGTTGACATGTTGTGGGGTTGTTAACCAATGTCATAAAACAATATGTGTACTACTGTTTCATGAGAAACTAGTTGTTCTGTAAGCCTTCACCTGAAGTACAATTAAAAAAAAAAATACAATAAGATACCATCTTACCACAAAAACAAAACAAAACAAAAAAAAACTTTGTTATGCCAGTTGACCTAGATGTCCCCTGAAAGCATGGTCCCCAGACCCCCACCCCTGCTACTCTGTCCCTTGACGTGTTTGGTTGTATTCAGGAAATTTCTTACCTTTGGTTGAGTCCAGTTGTGCTGACTTCCTCTGTAGTGTATGCTGTCCTTCCCTTTACCTAAGATAATTCTTGTCTACTTTCTAGTTAGTGAATACCCCCTCGCTCTCTCCCCACCCTCATAACCATCAAAGAATGTTGTCTTCTGTAAACATACATACATGATTTTTAAAATGGATTTAATTCGGTAGCTGGCCTAACATTATGTTTTCAGAGAGTATGTGGTAATGTAAAGAGCAGTGTATTTGACAAGATCCTACATCTCCCTGCTTTTGTTAGTTATGTGTCCTTGGTCCAGTTGCTTACAATTTTCCAATTCCTTACCTGTAGTTGGAGATAATATTATCTGCCGTGGTTACTATGAATGTTAAGTGAGAGTGTATGTATATATAAAACCACTTGCCAATGAGTCGATTCCCACTGATGACAACCTCATGTGTGTCAGAATAGAACTGTGCACTGTAGGATTTTCAGTGACTGATTTTTCAGAATAGATCTCCAGGCCATACTTCTGAGGCATCTCTGGGTAAACTAAAGCTGCCAACCTTTCAGTTAGCAGTCAGGCACATTAACCATTTGTACCATCCAGGCACTCTCTGTATACATGTAGATACACACATATACATTAAAAAAAAAAATTGACATCAAGTTGATTCCAATTCATAACAATCCTATAGAATAGAGCAGAACTGCCCCCATAGGGTTTCCAAGGTTGTAATCTTTATGGAAGCAGACTGCCATATCTTTCTCCCGCAGAGCGGCTGGTGGGTCAAACCACTGACCTTTCAGTTCGCCGCTGAGTATTTAACCACTGCTCCACCACATATACATAGAACCTGGATAGCATTCTCCTCGCATTGCCATTCATTCTGTCTTCTTAAGTTCTCTAAAGGATATTAGTATCTTTTAGATTTATACATATGTAGAGACACAAACATACATATATCTATATCTGTATATCCTTATGTCTTGAAAATGGTCTGTAAATGAAAGGAAGTATAGTCACTCTTTAAAGCACATATGTTAGAATAATATTCTGAGATGCAGCTTAGAAAACTGCTTAAAAATTTAGTTTAGCTACCCCTAATGAGTACAGGGACATGGAAAAGAAAATAAGTCATAAGGAAAAGATTTGTAGTAATGAAGAACTTCAAATGACTCAATTTCTTGAAATTGGTCAAGTATGTGTTTTTACTCTTAAATAGTATAATACTATATTGCTACACCTAGCAAACCCTTCAAATGCCTTTACGTAGGGATTTTGCTGATGTAATTACCTGAAATGCCCTTAAAAGGGACTTCTGCTGATGTAACTGTTACAACAAATGTGGAAACCTAAGAAATGCATGTAAACCACCTGTTTATAAAGACATTAATAGGAATGTATATTTCTCATATATGGATTATTGATGATACATTTTAAAGAAATAGCAACTGTCTGTTGTAACATACTGAAATAAAGACATGTATTTCAGTATTAGAATCTTTCAACAATTTTAGTATGTTAAATTTTATCTGATATACCATAGTTATTACTGTTATTCTCATGGTTTTTAATAGTGTAGTGTAACAATGTAGCATAACAGCGATTGTGAGGAGGGCATGGGACTGGGTAGTGTTTTGTTCTGTTGTACATAAGGTCGCTTTGAGTCGGGACCAACTCAGCAAAACCTAACAACAACAGCCACAGCCTGCAATTTGTAATACATTTCATTACTAATGGCTGATGTTCTGTCCTTTACTTTTAAGAGTTAACTAATAGAACACTAATGAGCTAATACTTATGCTTTTTTAAAACCATGAAGACATAGTGAAAGTAATTAAATTACCGTAATTATAGATTGAAATAGTGAAAGATCTCATTGCAGATTGCTTTATTCATAAAGAAACTTATATCTGTGTTTCTGTTTAAAAAAAATTAATATGCCTATATACAGTTTCTTACCTTTTAAGAAGAAAACATTAAATATTTCCCCTAATGACACTGACTGCAAATTCAGAAATAAATGGGACACAAAAAGATTTCACAAAGGTCAAGAATCCACTAGGGTTGTAACGAGGAACTTTTTGATTATTAGCTTACTTAGTTTTAACAACTTTGCTTAGCTAGTTATCAACACATTGAGTATTAGAAATAGAAGTAAAGAGAGGAGCCTGCTATAATCAAGTATAATAACGAACAGCAGAGATAAATGCCAATGAGGTAAATAATACGAAAACTCAATGAACAAATACTATTCAAAGGAACCATTTGCGTAAGGGTAAATAGATAGGCGTACTTAAGAAATCTTGAGGCTGCTGTATTATTACTACCTAGAACTATATTTTTGACCCTAAGTATCAAGGAAATGTTAAATGTATTTGAAAGTACATAATAAATTGGGAGATATTTCTTATAATGATAGAAATTAAATGTTGTGTTGAAACAATAAACCCTTATTCACTCAGAAAATTACCTATCCAGAATTTCAGTGAAACCTGTGAGAGCTGGAATTCAGTGGGACTGCCTTGTTTCCAGGTCTCAGAAGTTTTCTGCCTTTGACAGACAGGGGGCAGTCTTACCACTTTCTTGTTGCTCCCTATTAGTGGAAAATATTTGAGTTTTCCTTCTCTGACAGGTTTCCTCCTCATAAAAGTTCCAGCTTTGACAAGTTGTTCTGTAGTAATTTCTTAGTGCTATAAGTAGCTGTTATCTTACTGTAAAAATTATCTATACATCATGTTTTGTTTTAAGTTTTGGTTTTTGCCTTTTTCAAAGTTATTTGGCATTTTTTTCTCAGTTCTTTTTGAGGCCAAAAATGTTTCTATAGGTTATCATAGAATTATTAATATTCTATTAGATATTTGGTGTTAATTTTTATTTTGCGTGGTTTCATTGTTGCTCATCCAATGAAATGTCCTATTTTAGATTGCCCATTAATAATATTCCCTAAAGAATTATATAGCTTATCATAAGATACAGTTATATTATCATAGGAGGATAAACTAATACATCTTATATTCAAACAAAATGTTAACTAATTTTCATTATAGTTGACAGTCGGAAATATGTGTATCAAATTATTGGTATATACTCATTATTTTAGAATAGCCTCATTCTGATCTGATTACTAAAATAGGTCTCAGGTATCAAAAAGTTTTTAACTGTTTTCAGACCACAGCAAAAATTATTCCTTTTTTCCTTAACCTTATTCCCTCAGGGAGATCATATTTTCAGAGTTGAACCAATTCTTTTTTCTACCCTGGAAAGAAAAAAAAGAGGTATTTATTATTTCTTGTATCATCTTACCCAGAGCCCTCCTTAAAACCAAAACCAAACCCATTGCCTTTGAGTCAATTCTGACTCATAGCGACGCTAAAGGACAGAGTAGAACTGCTCCGTAGGGTTTCCAAGGAGTGGCTGGTGGATTTGAACTGCTGACGTTTTGGTAAGCAGCTGAGCTCTTCACCACTGCAGCACCAGGGCTCCAAGCCCTCCTTAGGAGTGCCCTTTTAATCCATATAATAATAATTTATAACTTCTTATAGTTTTTAAAAATAATTTCCCAAAACATATATCATTTTCACATACATTGACTTGTGAACCCAGAGGCTTACTGTTTTATAGACATTTTTATAGATGAAAAGGTCTTAGTAATCAATCACTTAAATGTTTCCATTTTAAAGATAAGAATATTTAGACTCAAGAGTGGTTTGATTCTTCAAAAAATACTTGAGTATTTACTGTGTACCCAGAGCCCTGGTGGCGCAGTGGGTTAAGAGCTCAGCTGCTAACCAAAAGGTCAGCAGTTTGAATCCACCAGCCACTCGTTGGAAACCCTATGGGACAGATCTGCTCTGTCCTATAAGGTCGCTATGAGTAGGAATCAACTTGACGGCAACGGGTTTGGTTTTGGGTTTTTTTTTAGGTACTATTGTAGTCTCTAGAGATAGAGCAGTGAACACGACAGACAAGGTGCCTTTCATGCTTTTATTTTCTTTCTGTCTTTGCTCAGCCTGACGATGTCCCTTAATTTTCTTCATAGCACTTATTTCCTTTTAGTATTCTATGTATTTTGGATTTTTTTTTTTTTAAGTAGTGTCTACATGAACTAGAACATGATTTCTTGGAGGGCGGGGTGGTGGGGTTTGGTCAGTGCTGTATCTACAACTTCTAGTATAGTACGTAACATATAGTAGGGACTCAGTAAATGTTTATCAAATAAGTGAATGAAGGAATTGAATAAAAACCAGTAACGTGGTATCCTGGAAGCCAAGTGTTGTGTTTTAAGAAGAGAGTGGTCAACTATGCCTAATGCTGCTGTTGGGTCATACATGAGGACCGAGAATAAATCAGTGGATTTGCCCCCTTGCTGTAATGAGTGGTTTCAGTGATGTGGAGAGACAAAAGCCGTATTGGAATAGATTCAAGAAAAATGGAATGAATGGTGAGGAAGTAGAAAGAGAGTATAGCTCATTTAAGGAATTTTACAATAAGGAGAGACAAGAAAATTGAGCTGTAGCTAGAGGGAAGTGTGAGTTCAAGGGGGCCTTTTAATTTTTTTATTATGAAAATTTCAAACATACATAAAAGTAGAATAGTACAATGAACCCCTTTATACCACTGTTACAAATCAACGATATCAAGATTTTGCCGTGCCTTTTTCATTTACTCCTTTTTTGTTGTGGCAGAAATATTTTGAAGCAAAATCACAGACACTTCATGCATACACCGTTCAGTATGTATATCAAAGAAAAAAGACACTTCCTTACATTATCGGATGTCATAATCACACCTGTTAAAATTAACAGTAATTCTTTGATGCTATCTACTATCCAGTCCTTATCAGATTTCCCCAATTATGTTTTTAAAAGTTATTTGTTGAAATCTGGAGTGAATCATATTCCAATTTGTGTTTGATTGTTATGTCTGTTAAGTCTCTCTTAGTCCAGAGAACAGTCCCTTCTTTATTGAAGAAGCTGGATCAGTTGGCCTATAGACTATCTTAGATGCTGGATTTGTCTCTTTACTTCCTCATGGTATCATTTAATTTATTCCTCTGTTTTCAGTATTATCTGTAAACTAATGTAATGCTAAAGGCTTGATTAGATTTAGGTTCAGCTACTTTTGGATACATACTTCAGAACTGGTGCGGTGTGTTTTATATTGCATCACATCTAGAGGCATGTAATGTTTGATCTTCCAACTTTTAGTGATGCTGGCATTGATCAATGAAGTCAGGTGATGACAGCCTGATGCGTTCATGGAAAATTTTCCATTAACCTTTTATCTAATGGTTTTATCCATTGTTGATCATTGCCTAAGTCAATTATTTCATTAGATTTGCAAAAGGGTAATTTTCTAATTCTGTCATAAAGAGAGGCTCTTTAAAAAAAAATGAAGATACAACAACATGTTTGTCTGCTGATGGGAATGATCCAATAGAAAAGGAAAAATTATGATGTAAGAAATGTCGAATAACTGCGGGAACAATGGACATGGTAGGTAAGAGAAGATGGGATCCAGTGATGGAATGTTGCCTTCAGTAAGAGCAGTAACAGTTTGAGTGACTTGTCCAAGATTACACAGGTAGTATCACAGAGAGAATATATTTATATTAAATACTTATCAAAATTTTACTATGAAATTCATTTAGTAAGTGTATCTATTTTTAAAAAAGTTAGAACTTTAGCGTTTGATATTGCATGTGAAACCAAAACTTCATGTCATTTCACATTTCACTGCCTGTATTTGACATTGACCCTTCTTGTTAGATTTTATAATTTCTCCCTTAAAAGTGCAATTCCAAATTAATGATGTGTTGTGCACCTGGATCTTTACGTTATATAAAATGTAAGCATATACTTTTATGTAACTATTTTCTCTTTTGTTGTGATTCTACTGCAAGGAAAAGTAAATGCTACTCTTAAACAAATGAAATGATAAATAACTGGCAGTTTAGACACTGATGGAGCCTAAAAGCCTTTAAAATGACAAAAAACAGCAACTCTTATTATTTATAGACTCATTTTTGTTACATAGTTTGATCGTGTATCTGACAGTCTTTCCTTTTTGTGACTCCCTCCTAAAAAATTATGGTTTTGTGTTACCTAAGTGAAAAGACCATTAGAGTTCAGTAGAAGAATATGACAGCATCTGTTCTGAGGATTACAGGAATTCCCAGTGGTCATGTACAATCTCCTTTTTTCTTTCTTTCTTCTTTTTTGGTAGTATTTCTAATGCAAGTAGAGTAATTTAATCTTCAAAAATATGTATTGCAGCTGTAAACCTGTGAACTGTGTCCAAGTTGTCTCATACATGCTATGTGAAATTTCGTTTTAAACAATCATATTTCTTTATGGCTCAGTGATTTCCATTTACTATCTGCTAGTCTATACAATATAAAGAGTATTGGAATTACTGTGTTGTCTGACATGATATGTATTATATTAAACTAGAATCTCTTTATTCTCTCAGTGCCATGTCTGATTTCAAAAAAATAAATATCCTGTTTGAGTTTGACTGATTTCCTTCCTTGTCTTGACATCCTCAAAAGAGCACTCTGTAGTTGTCTCCAAATGCAGAAATGTAATCTGATCCAGGTTCTGTGTTGCCTGCTGACTTAAAAGAGAACACTTTGCATTAGCTACATTTATCAGTCACCATCCTATTTTAGTCATTTATTGGGCAATTAATGCAACTGTGTAAAGACTCTCTAGAACATTCCTGTGAACTAGATCATGTTACTCAAGAACCGCAGAGATTCATCAAGATAGATAAGGAGGTAAAAGGCTGATTAAGAGAAACCAGGGAAAAACTAGGCCCTCAAATGCACATTATGTTTTTCAGGTTCTGTCCATCCTTGGAAATGAACGCTATACTTGCTCTCTATTGAAATATTTTGTAAAACTTAGGAAATTTTCTTTTTCATAGACTTGAATTTTTATTGTTTATAACATGAAAATTTAGATTATGCCCATATAATTTTACTCTCTTATTTCTCCTCTTAATTCCTGTAATCTAAATCTTTCTAGAATTAAGAATGATAATCTCTTGTTCTTAGTTTAAGACTCTAAGAAAAAATGATTCATGTGACAGTCTTTAAAGCATTGAAAACTCCCTGTGATTTTTTTAATGTAGTTTCAAGAAGTTTTAAAAACTTAATTCTAGAGTGGCTTGTAATTTTGAAACTGTAGCTCCAAAAGGAAACATTCTAGGTCCTTGAAAGTTTTCACATTAGTTTGAAACCAAGTATTTTATAAATTTTAAAATAGCATTCCTTTGTTTTTTTTGACAACTGTTTAGTAAAGAGATACTTATTTCTGAAAAGTGAGTTATGTGTTGTGTTGGGATGCTGAGAAGAAAATGGCAGTTTAATACCAGGCTGCTGCACTGGGGCTCAGAATAGTCTGAAAATTATTTATTCTTATTATATTAAGTTGTATTTGTGAAGTATAATATAGGTTACAGAACCCGTGTATTAAACCCATCCAATTTCATTTTAGTCATATCTCACATCATATGTCCGTATTTTAGTCACTACATATGAAATACTGTTAATAATATCTTTATTCATGAATTTCAAATTTCGTAAGCTACTTTTAATTTTCTTTTTAACTTTAATAGTCTGTCTGCTTTTTAAAACTATATCAACAATAAATACAACACTGATCCATTTATCCAACAAATTTTTGTGCAGTTACTATGTGCCAGTTACTGTTCTAGGCTTTGAGTATACAACACATCACAAAGCAGAATAATACTCTGCCCTCTTAAAGCTTACATTCTAGTGGAAAAGTAAAATATAAACAAATAGAGAATGTCAGGGAATGATTGTTGCTATGATTAAAGGAAGAACAGGGTAAGTGAATAGAGGGTGGTAGAAATTCAGAAATTTACTTACTGTGTAAACTTTTCAAGATCCGTCTTCTCACAGGTAAAAACACTCTTTTTAGTGTAGATCTTTTGAACCATCCATGTACATGCCTTCATTATTTTTCATATCATACAATATTATAATTAACTGGCTGAGTGACTTTTTCTACCTGAAGAGTGAGCTCTTTAAAAGATGGGTCCATAGATCTGCATTTGTGTTTTACCAGTTTCTAACCCTAAGTCTTTTTTTTTTTAATTATTTTGTTGTTGAGAATATACTCAGCAAAACATACACCAATTCAACAGTTTCTACATGTACAATTAAGTCACATTGATCCCTTTCTTCGAGTTGTGCAACCATTTTCACCCTCCTTTTCTGAATTGTTCCTCCCTCCCCAATTAACATAAACGCACTACCCCCTAAGATTCCTATCTAATCTTCCACGTTGCTGTTGCCACTTGCTGTCATACAGATAGTTCTTAAAAGAGCAAGACAGGCATATTTTAATAGTTAAGCTAAATGGTTGTTTGGTTTTAAGACTTCAGTGGATATTTTGCAATAAAGGTTTAAAGATTATTTCAGGGTGGTAGTTTCAGGGGTTCATCCACGCTCGTGCTCAATAAGCATTTGTTACGTGAATGAATAAGTGAAATGCTAAGTATAAGTACTCCTCAGGATCTCTGGCTCTGTTGGAATCCAAAGGCTTGCTTTGAGACTAAAACAATTAGGAAAGAATGAATAAAAAGAGAGATGTGTGCATTAATTATATTTGTTTCAATTGAATAATTCTAATTAGAGTCCTAAATTTTCCATGTTTTATTGGCATAATTACATCATTGTTCCTTTTCATAGCTTTTTTTTTTTTTTTTAAATACAGAATAGGAAGGCATGTTTTCTGAAAATTAATCTTTTTATCCACAGGTACTACTGAGCGGGTGTGCTTGATCCAGGGAACAGTTGAAGCACTGAATGCAGTTCATGGCTTCATTGCAGAAAAAATTCGAGAAATGCCCCAAAATGTGGCCAAGACAGAACCAGTCAGCATTCTACAACCCCAGACCACCGTTAATCCAGATCGCATCAAACAAGTGAGTGTTTAGTTGGGAAATCAAAGAGAAACATCCACAGCTTAGTATGAATTCTTTATAAAAGAAAACTTAAGAATTTAGTATGTAAAGTTTTTTTCCTAGGTATACCTAAAACATACCAGAGTTGTCATTTAACTATTTAAATACTTTCAAGGTCTTCTCCTAATTGATTTATTAATTGATTGAATTATTCATTTATTAGTGTTAATTAAGGAGCAATTGTGTGACTTTTTAAATTAATTTATAGGGATTTAATTTACTTAAAATTTTATCACTTTCTAAATAAAGTATAAAAATTTAAATGAAATGACATCCTCAAAGTTTCTACTACCCTATTTTAGCGGTATTTGTAGCCTTCAGTATAGTATTATGAATATAAACTCCTGTTTTGTTAATTTAATTGACTTGTTTAACTTTTTTTGTTTATCAACAAATATGTATAAGTAAATCTATGTACCTAGCAAACAGTCTTTTGTTATAAATCAGCTATTATGTTTTGTGTAACTTGTGTAGTATTTGCATATATATCATAAAGGGCCAGTTTTTAATGTATGGGATTTTCTGTAACAAAAAGTTTTGCTTGACAAAAACCGGTGTGAATTTTTAAGATTGAGTAATGGCTGACATGATGTAGAGGAAAATGAGATTATTTAATGTGAAGTAAGTTGGATTCTTACCCATAAACTCTTAAATTATCAAATTCTTTGACACTTTATATTCGTAATTATTGTTTCTGCCTTTGCCCTATTACAATTAGTCTCCTAATTTGTGACCATTACCAAGTCTGTGCCTACAAAAGAAATGTGTTTTTCATTAATTCCCAGACTATTTAATTTACAAAATTTGTTTATTGTAACAAATTTGAACTGTAGCTTAAAGTCTTATTAATTTCATGTTTCTGAATTGAAAACAAATTTTTAAACTTAACAGTGTTATGAACCTATTATAGTTTTACCAATATATAGATAAACATGAATGCTGACTAATGAAATGTAAATACAGAAATTAATAATTAGGAAATATAGTTTCAAATTTTAGGCTAATATTCTCTTTTAATTACTCTTTTAAAAAATCCTTCCATGTTTATACCATGAGTATGTAGCTGTTTTTCCATATAAAATTATTCCTCTCATACCCTTTGTCAGTGTCAAAATTATTCGATTTATATACCCCCATAAGTTTTAAAGAAAGTATCCCTTAATTTATACATGATAGAATATAAATATTTTAAAGTACTTAATATTAGTAGATTTTTTTGTTCTTCACAGCCATTTATAGTTTGAAATGTTTATTTTATCTATGCTAGGTATGATATGAATGATACAAAATATCATACAACGAATAGTTTAAAACTGAGACTTTGAAAGCGATACCACGACTTGGTTCAGATTCTAAAACTAGGAGTTTAGTTAGAGACTTCTAGGTTAAAATCACCTGAACTTAGAGAATCAGCAGTGATGTATAGGGTCCATTAACTCTGCCATAATCCAGCCTATTACTTCTCCCTTTTCTTTTTTAACTTCCTTGAGAAAGTTTGAATATTTAGGGATATAGGTGAATGTCTTGATTTAAAAAAAAAAAAAAATGTAGTTTGAGTAGTATGATATCACTGCCAATATGTTTAAGACAATGACATAAACGAATTTTTATTATTTTTATAATAAGAAATAACTAGTAAAATTAAATAATAGCACATGAATCATTGCTAAAGTTCCAGTTTTCTCTATGGCAATATGAGATTTATAGGCTACCATATATCCAGTGCTAGTGTAGATTTATGCAGACTGGAATTTAAAACGTTTTATTTGATTTATTTTTATTTGCCTTGTTTAGATAATGTTATTTAAGACCATGATAAGTGTTAAAAAAAAAAAAAAAACAGTGCTGAATTCACTGTTATGTGTTTGTATTCATTCATAAACCTCATAGAACTTCATGGGATTAAAACCAAATTATTGTTGGTTATTTAATATTTTCATGTAGTCAGTAATGTATATGAAATAGAGTACCTTCAAATGAATTTATCAAAAAAGTACACAAAGACTAACAGGGAAATATATAACACTTAAGCATACTTTCTTTGTAATTATAGAAACTGACAAAATCACTTAAAATCTGGAGAAGAGGCCAACGGTTCTAAGATACTATAGATAAACTTTTGTTTTTTTTTTTTTGTTCTCTAAGATTGGTATTCTCTAACTTTCTAGGAATCCTACCTTACCAGTGTAGTAGTTTTTTTTTTTGCTGAATCCTTCTCTAAATAATAGGTCAAGTATATAAATTTAAAATACAGGGATTTTATTTCTGAAGAAATAATGGTGATCATTCAGTATAAAACAATTATGTCTGAAGTAAACTGTTTTACTATTCAATAGATGAAAAGCAGGTCATATGATGCTTATGTAATGTTTTAGATTTTCATACATAGGATAATGAGATTTAGTTAAATGTTAATTTTTCCATAACTCATGACATAACATTACATATTTGCTTTCAACTTCAGTTGTGAAGTTATTTTAAAACTAATTTCTTTAAAATCTTTCATTAGCAGTATTCTTCTAGGTAAGGTTGTTCAAAGAATAAAATTAGAGTTTTAAAAATGCTGGAGTCAAGAAAAAGTAACTTCTGCATAGATATGGATTCATGTTGAAAATTAAATTATGTATTTTATTGTTTCAGTTATTACATTTGTCCCTTGCTTTTTATGATCAATATTTTAAAGTTTTGCTTGTTTAAAAAAAGTATAATTTATGCATAATTTGGACTTAAAATAGGAAGTCAAATTTAGTTCTAAACAAATAAGACTTGCCTTGAAAGTTGTAATTTTACAACAATGGACTTTTAATAAAACATTGCATTCTGAATTGTGTTATCTAGGTAAAGTTGGTAACTGAGTAAATTGTATGAACCAAACTATCATACCCAAATGAAACCTACTCTTACTGATGAATGGGTTCTTAAACAAGTATAGTTTATTAAATAAAAATAGTTCATACTGATCTCACAAGTCTTTCAAAATAGTGAAATAGTGAAATCTAGCACGACCATCTTCAATTATCAGATGTTGTGAACTATTCACTTGGTAGTTCCCAAGCATATTTTTAAGAAAAGCTACGTTAGGAAAGAGGTGGCTAAAGGCATTTTAAAAATCCTCATGTATTTAAAAAAAAAAAAAAAAAAGTTTAAGATACAAAAAAAATATCATTTAATGCAAAGAATTTTGCTTTAGTCATGAAAAATTGTCATAATAGCCAATTGCACTTGTTAATTTGTTCATTCATTCGTTTATTCAATCATGAATTTGTTAAATGCTGTCTTAGAGAATTGCTTGGAGTGAACACAAAATTATAACCCTTGTCCTCTAAGACTAGTTTGTGAGAGAGCCTACATGCTTAAAATAATTTATAAAAGTATAAAACTGTATTTATATACCAAAACAACAGTATAAACAAGGTACTATAGGAGTTAAAAGTAGTGTGAAAGAAATATAGATTAAAGTAGCAAAAACTTGAACTGGACCTTGAAGGTTGAATAGGAATTGCCTAATTAGAAGAGAAGAAAGCAAAAAGCTTATTTCAGGCAGGTGAAACAATGTGGACTTGGGGATAAGGATATATTTGTTCAACAGTGAGGAGACTATTTTGGCAGAAGTGGAACATTCCTGGTAGAGGTTAGAGGAAATTAAAGTAGATGGGTAGGGTGGGGCCAGATAATAGAGAGCCTTGGATGTCTGGCTGAGTGAGGCAGATCGTATAGACTATAGTCCATAATATTTGCCAAAAGTGCCCTTTTAATTTCTCTGGATGATTGTGAAAGGGAAGAAGAAAAAAAAAAGGAGAGGGCGTGCCTCTGCATTTTTTTGCTTCTGTACAAAATGTACACAGACAATTAGGGTGCTTTTAGGCTCTGTTGTTGGTACAAAAAGAGGAGAACTATGGCAATTAGCTTAGTGATCTACTACGTAGACCTTTAGATTTTAGGGTTCCATAATAACCAACCTGCTTAAGATCATTTTGGTAGGCCAATATTTGCCAAAGCTTCTTCTATGTAATACTTACTAATTCAAGGGGATGTTAATCTTTGTCAGGCAGGGAAAAAAAAGGTTTTATGATCAAGAATGAAGGTAGCAGTAATAATAATAATAGTGCTTGTAGGAGTAATAGTACTAGTAGTAGAGTAAAAGTAAAGATAATAGCAGTAGAATAAGAGGCAGTTTAATGAAAATTAGGCATAGTGTTTGTGTGTGTGTGTATGCATGTATATATGTGTATGTGTATGTTAGTGTGTCAGAGAGAGAGAGAGAGACTGCCCACTCATTCTGTGTTGGTTATTGTACTAATCACTTTACATGTATTGTCACATTTTATCTTCATGAAAACCCTATGAGGAAGGTACAGATTCCATGTTATACTTGTGGAAGCTGATGCTTAGAGAAATTGAGCAATTTATCCACATTAATGTGACTGGTAATTGATCTTAAAACTAGGTTATATGGCCTACAAGTTTGCGGGATGCTAGTAAAACAAAATTCAGTGGATTTCTTTTTTCAGTGACTTTTCAGAGCCTTGAATAAGCCAAGAGGGAAGTCTTATTTGAAATAGAATGTCTGGTGTGAATGTGAAATTAAGAGACTAGGTAGTATTTTAAGAACAAGATGATGAACACCTCATCTCTTTTGGTGATGAAAATTGAGAAACATGCATGAATTAAAAGGTATTTTAAAGTAAAATCTATAAGGCTTTTAGACTAATTTGCTCTGGTTCCAAAATGGAGAGGAAAGAATTGAAAATGACTATGGTTTTGAGCCTAGCAGAATAGTAAAACCTATAACTAGGGAATTTTATTCACCGTTTGGGATAGGTATTTTGTTTGTTTCAGACAAGTTGAATAAGTTTTAAGTAGTATTTTTTTTCCTTAAAACATAGGTAAGAATCTAAAACTGAAAATAAAGACCCTGATTACAGTATAGATGATAATTTTACGTATCTGCAGAGTCGAAGAGCAAAAAAGAAGCAAACAAAAGAGACAGAGGAGCAGTTTGTTATCCGAAACAGTAAGTCAGAGGCATTGTAGTATAGTGGTTAAGTGCATAGGATCTGGAGCAGTATTAGAGGGTTCAAATCCTGGCTCCTTAACTTATCAGCTTGTTATTTTGAACAAGTTATGTAATTTACTTCTCTGTTCTTTAATTCCTTTACTTATAGCATGGGATAATAATAGTAATCTATTTCATAGGGCTATTGTATTAACTGAGTAGAGCTACACCTACTACATATTAAATGCTCTTTAGTAATCATAAAAATAAAAGGGAAATCAATATTACAGCCTGCAAGAAAATAACAGGAGAAAGGACAAGGGAGAATACTAAAAAGGATCAAATACTACAGAGTAAATAAGAATAAATAACTTCTAAAAAAAACAGGAAATCATTGAAGATTTTAAAAGTTAGTTTCAGTCATATTGGGAAAAAAAATTATCTTTCCTAGTAATAAAAAGCCTAATTAGGTAAAAAGAAAAAAATGGTGACAGCGTGAAAACTGCTTCTTGGAAATCGTGCACATATGAGGGAGCAAAAATACACATTAGGTAAGAAAGGCCCAGAGAGGCTAACATAGCCCTTGAGGGTGTGGCTTATAATAAAAAATAAGAAAGAGCTTGAAAAAGCAGAGTAATTGTAGATGGCAAATATAGACGATATTACTGAGAGAACAAGATGATGTAGGAGTGATGGAAAGATAAAATTTAGGGTGTTGAGGTTCTAGCCTATGAAGAAATAAGCCTCTGAGTAGGAGATCACAATTTTGTCTATTGAAAAGAAAGAGAACGTGGAGGGTAAAAGTGGTTTAGAAAACTGAGTAAGATGAGATGAAGTGAATTGCAGTGGATAAGGAAGCTTATTTTGAAAAATCATGATTTTATTGAAGTAATAAAGACTGTCAGTTTAAAGGAAGATAAAATACGAGGTAGAATGGTTAAACAGAAGGGTAAAGATGTGGAAAAGCAATTATGGGAAAATAAGCTATGGAATAAGAAAGACCTGTTGGAATTGGACAATATGAATTTATATGGGGGCCAAGTCATCCCAGGTAGAAGGGAAGGATAGTTATCACGAATGGAAAACTAGAGGTGACAATTATACATTTAACTATTGTATCCATTATTTTTTTTAGAGCTGTTTACAGGCTTATTTAGGTTCAGGAGAGTGATTACTTGAGTAATGTCACTCAGCTAGTAATAGATTCAGAATTACAATTGAGATTTATTGTACTTTGCTGTTTTCACTATACCTATAAATATCAGAGGTTCTTGACAGTCTATTATTGTAGACCTACTTGCAAGCAAGCTGTATTTTTTTATAAAGTTTATTTATAGTAATATTCTCTGGTCCACCAAAACTGTCACTTGTTAACAAGAATTCATCTTATAATTTGTAATCACTTTTTAGTTCTTATTACTAAAAGTCTAGTTATATCTACATTTAACTAAATGCATATTGCTAAATTGTTGCATTTTAAAAGATTATTTTATATTCCAAAGAAGCTACTATTTTAAAATTATTTAAGTGAATGTCATAGTGAATCTGTAATACTTCAGGTAGATTTTACCCTGATGTAAATAGTGAATATAGTGATGTAAATAATGAACTTGGATTTTAGCCTATGTTGGGAGAAATAGCCCTGGATTTATTTTATTTCACATCTGTTTAGTTGACAGCAATCAGTTTTATTTAGTCAGCAACCTCATTATTAATTCTAAGATTAGTACAGAACAGATTTTTAAATATATGTTAACTACTTCCAGGAATACTTTGCAATAACAATTGTAACAAGAGGTAGAAAAATAAAACCATTACTGTTTAATTCATAGGACATATGGTAGTATGAGGTCATTAGCATATATCCCAGAATAATATTTGCATGGAAAAGAAAATATTCGGGGCAATTTTTAATGACTGAAAATGAAAGTACCTCCGGAGAAATGATCTTGGAATTTATTACAAAGAACAAAAATAAAGAATTCAAAACATTTTTTCCTTCTTATATGAGGTATTATTTCTGACTGTAACCTTTCTTTTTGGGGGGCACAATTTAACAAAAATCATGGTATGGCTCAGCATTAAGTCTAGTTTACCTCAAAGTATCTTAGGTTTTTACTTAAGAATCAGAAATCACTTCAGGGGTGGACTTAAAACATGATCTGATGTTAGAATCAATCTTATTTTGTTACTGGTGGGCTGTGAATTTATTATTCTTTCTTTTACTCTTAACTGCTTCATTCTATTTAAATTAGAAGAAATTTTGAAATCTCAGATGCAAAAGTATGGCTTTGTTAAATAATTTCATCTACTTTTCCTGATGCTGCTGAACCTTTAAACTTATGCGTTTGCTCATAGCTGAGTAATTTTGATTGATACTTATATAAATAGACAACACCATGTCCATTTATATTTGTGTGTATACTAGAAAAACCTACCCCATTTCACCTATTAAGAAACATCATCTATTAAGGATACTACTTAAGCATTACTGTTTGGCTGAGTGAAAACGATTTGATCCTTTTTTAAAGAGAAAAAAAATATCTTACACTTTAAGGTTACTCTGTCAGACATGAGAAGTTTTTTAACATATCTTAGTGAATTTTCAACAAATATATTATGGTTTCAAGTATATTATGGTCTCATACAACATTTTATATATATAGTTGTATATGTGCTTAGAAATGAAGTAAACAGTAAATATGATTCCTAGTATATTTGTGCTTATTTTCAACACAGGTTGAACATGCTAAAATATATTATACCCTTCATCTATATTAAAAATTTTAGTGTTTCACATAAATGGTAAAAATATTATGGTAATTTTCAGATGCTGTTAGTAACATGCTTATTAATATGAAGTTAATGTTTACATTTTCAGACGGGCTCTAAATTTATTAAAAATTTATATTTTAGAAGATAATGTGATAATAAGAACTCAAAACTGCAAATTTAATTGCTTTTAAGTATGGATCCCTAAATTCATGTGGAATCAACTTGTTGGTGATGTTCAACGTATTAAGTAGGTGGATACTTTTATGCCAAAGTAAACTTCATTTCACCACTTCTTCAGATCCCAGACTGTATTCATTGATAGGAAGATGACTCTTTCAGTTTTACTCATTGAATTTCTTGAATTTTTGTTTTGACATCTCTTTCCCTGAAGAAAACAAGAGGGAAAAGAAAAGAGACTACTGTTCATGAATATGGTCAGGATATCTTTAATACTCATGTGAATTTTTATCAGTCACCATCATGATTTCAAGTCATGAATTTATTTTTACATGCTTATGCATGCATATTTACATGCATTAGTTACTTAATTGATCTTAAATTCCATTAAATTTGAATGAATAGGAGAAAAATTTGTTCATAGGATTTTGTTCTCGTTATATTACATTTTATTTCATTTTGTTTTATTTAAATAATCAGTTTAAGGCTTATAAAGGTTGATTTGCTCCTGAACTGCTTTGTTCCCAGACATTGCCATCTTCCCCAACTACCACCAAGTCCTCTCCATCTGATCCCATGACCACCTCCAGAGCTAATCAGGTACAGTATCATCCTATCATCTACACCATACTTTTCACGGGTGATTGCCTGCAAACTGGAGAAAAAGATAATGGTGGGTTAAGGATTTATTCGTTCATTCACATATGTACACCATGATCAGATTCCAAATAACTTAAGGAGGAAATATAAATTATTCCTAAAAATTTATTTGCATTTTTAACTTTAAATAACAAAGTATATTCAGATGGTAGACTACTAGTATTTTGGGTTTTCCCTTAGACATATGACTACTTTGTGAGTTAGTGTTTTTATTTCCCTTGTTGTATCTTCCTAGGATTCTTGGGACATAAGTTAAGGCTATCTATCATATATGTAAAAAAAAAATGCATGTTTATGACTTATTGAGCAAAGGTATATCTTTAAAAGTGAATGCAGTTTTTTTCACTTGAGACATATCTTACTATGTAACATTTTAAATTATTGATTAAAAATATTTCTAGCATTCCAAAAGTAATTGAAATTGGTATTTGTGATAATTTCACTCGGAAGATGATATTATCGTAGAATTTAATTGTAGCATTTTTTTATGCCAGCTTGGCAAACTTGGCAATTAAAACTATATTTTATTAGTTTTATGATGATTGTATTGCAGCCAAGTATTTGTAGGTCATTCTTCCAAAATATAGTCTGCTATTTTGGAACATTTAAGGAGATTATCTGAAATATTTTATGTAATTCAGAGCCATACTGTACCTTAACAAATGTTGAATAATATATTTATTAAAATTATTAAACACATTTTTATTTTGTCTGAGTTTAACTTCATTTAGGTGGGAAATGTTATTTTATTTAGTATTTCCACTTTTTTACCACTACAGAGGCTTCTCGGATTATTTAAATATTAAGCAAAAACTTTTCTTTTTACTACATTGAACTATATTTGCTAAATAATTATATGTGATTTTTGCATATAATCTAATCTAAGGTTATCAGAATTATTTTGCTCACTTATTGATCCTAATATTTTTGCGACCTCAGGAAAAAACTTCAATATAATAACTGAAAGCAAAACTAACACTTATGATGTTATTTTATACTAGGAATTGATTTTCATTTTATGTAATACCATTTCCTTGAAACAGAAGTACTTTATAATGTTCACATTTTAGCCCCAACAAATTGTTTAATGAAGTACAAGTATCTAGTGATGAAACCCAGCACTTCTCTTTGAAGGAAATGGTACTACACAAACTGAGAATCAAGGTTCTATTATGTGTTCATGAAGTTAAAAAGTAAATAGTAGATATTTTCACTCTACATACACAAACTGTATCTCTCGTTTGAACTTCATTTACATGGTATAGAGAAAACAGTTGGGAAAACAACTGATTTTATGTATTTTAAAGTTTCTCTTGTACCTCATAATTGTTTCCTTTTCAAACAAAACAAGAGCAGCAACAGTAAAAACAAAGCTAATGATCTTTCTCAAAGTAAAAAGTGAAAAACCCTGGGCTTAGTAAGAAAAAACTTCTGAATAATTTTGTCTTTGAAGTTAGACTTGTGTTTTCTTTGTTTATTTTATACGAATGCATGAATTTTACAAGGCGATTTCTTAAAAAGTCTAATTACACATTTTTAAGTTTACTTATACTATCATTGTACCCCCCGATATGTTACTACACTCACCTCTGCCAAATCTAATATTTTGTGAATTTGAAATAATAACTCTTTTGTAGTTTTATATTTTATCCACTGTACTAAGTAACTCACTTATATTTGTTAAGTGTATTTTATTTATAATCTGTTTTCTTCTGCTCTTGTACAAGCAAGTATAATATCTCCTGATAACATGAAGCACAATTTAAGAGAAGAACAAAACTCTTAATTTATCGAAGGAGTTGTAATTGTCATCAGTCTTTAATGTTATTAGTAATTTGTTATTGTTTTATTCCTGGTAGTATTTCCAAATAGATTTTTTTCATGTGGTATGGCAGAAGGTAATTTGGTCTTTGTTGTTCATTCAAACTTTAGATTGCACAGCTCACAGTTGTTTCCTGTGGATAGTCCTAATTAATTCAGCTTCACTCTATTGACATGTCTCTGTAAGTGTAACCAAGATAGGAAAATGGGTTCGATTCTAAGTGCTATATAAATGGTTAAGTATTATTTATTTTTTTCTGAAGTATCTTTCAAGTGATTGTGAAAGAGAAAGTTTATTCTTTAAGATAAATAATATAAGAAACAGCTTGTTAAAATTAGATTTTATGTTTAAAGAAATATTCTAATATTAGTTATGTTTCTTTTTCAACTTAAAATATTTCTATAATAAAAGTCTCTATGCTCTTTCAAATTGTTTCAACTACTTTACAATTATTTTCTTCTCTTCCAAGAGTACTAAGTTACTTGTCTAATTAATAAATCAAATTTGATTGCTGTTATTTCCCTATTTAGAAAGAAGAGTTAGAAGGTCTCATATATATTTTGCATATCCCTTTTTTTTGCATAGATTGCATATTGCATGGTGCTAGTTTGGTATTTTTAACACATGGAGTTTTAAATATGCAGCAAATAATAAGATATAGTGAACAGAATTAGATTCTTTAAAGCAATGTGTTTATACTTTCAAAAAGACAAGAACAGAATCAGTTGAGTTCAGTCAGTTCAAAGTTATTGATACTAAATTACTCAATTACTTCATTAATATTCAACACAATATTTTAATCAGTCACTGCTGCTAAAAATAAGTTCCAGCCTTAACTTTAGTTTGTTGGTTGTTAGCTCTCTCAGGATTCTTCTCAAATTTCAAGGAGAAAAAAAGAATGATTTCAGAATTATGTGTTTTATAGAAATTTTTTAATTTACTAATAAATCTAAAATTATATAATAGGCATTTTTTAAAAATGTATAAAACAAATGAAAATAGATAACTGATACATAGCATCCTTGCTGTGGTTGCAGAAAAACAACTAAAACTGAATGATTCCTTAATTCTGTCAAACAATTCTAAGCCTGTTCACTTTCTTACTCTCTAGATGACTATTTTACACGTTCTCCTCTCTTTTCAACCCCTTTATTAGCTTTCTATTGTATAACAAATTATGACAAACTTAGTGGCTTTTAACAGTGCACATTTATTATCTCTGTGGGTCAGAAATCCAGGAACAGCTTAACTGGGTCTTCTGCATGTAGTCTCACAAGGCAGCAGTTAGGTGTTGGCCAGGTTTCATTCTGATCTAGAGGTTCAACTTGAGAAGAATCCACGTCAGGTTGTTCACAATATTTAGTTCTTTGCAGCTGTATGTCTGAGGGTGCTGACTTCTTACTGGCTGTTAACTAGAGGCTGCTCTCATGTTCATAGACCACCCACAGTTCCCTGCCGGGTGGCCTTCTCCATAGGCAGTTTACAGCCTGGCTGTTTGCTTCTTCAAATCCAGCAGGAGAATCTCTCTCCAGTGTGTGTTAGCAAGATGGAGTCTTATATTTGAACCTAACCGAAGGAGTAATATCACATTCCCTCTGCCATATAACAAAATCATAAGAGTGGCATTCCATTACTTTTGCCATATTCTGTTGGTTAGAAGCAAGGCACTTGCCTTGCTCAAAGGGAAGGGATTATACAGGGCATAACATCAGGGGGCCATCTTAGAGTTCTCCCTACCTCAACTCCTCAATATCTTTATTTCCTCCTGACTCTTAATAAAGATAATTACTTGTTTACAGTGATGATTTTACTTCCGGATTCATTGAGAAAATTGAAGCAATTAAAGATAACTTCAACAAGCTCACACCAAACATATACTCATTGACCAGCATCTGTACCCATAAACTTTCCATCCTTCTGTCTGAATCTGATAATTTTAGTTGTATGTGAAACTGCATTCTTTTTTCCTTCAGCAATTCTATCTTCTCTCTCCTTTACCTATCAAGTGTTTGCTCTTTACCATATCATTCCCATCAGCATACAAATGTCTGTTATTTCTCCTATCTTAAGAAAAAAAAAAAAATCTTCTTTTAATCCTACTTCCCTCACCAGCTAATGCCCCATTTCTTATACCTCTTTATAGCAAAACTCATGAAAGTAATGTTTCTACTCTCTGTTTTCCAATTTCTGTCTTCCCATTCTTTCTTAAATACACTCTAGTCTGGGTTTTGCTTACAGTGCCACCAAAACTCTGTTGGTCAAGGACATCAGAGATGACCACATTGCTAATTCCAGTGGTCTATTCTAAATTTGCATGTTATTTTACCTATGAACAATAATTGTCACAGTTTATCATTGCCATCTCCTTGGTGTACTTTCTTTCATTTCCTTCCAGAGCATCCCACACTTTTGGTTTTCATCTTGCCTTGTGCCTTGTTGCCTCTTCTCAAAATCATTTGCTAGTTCTTTCTCTCATCTGCATCCTCATAATGTTGGAATACTCCAGGGCTCCGTACTTGAGTGTTCTTCTGTGTCTATGCTTAACTCGTTTTCCTCATCCAGTACCTTAGCTGATATGCTGATATTTGCAAAATTTATATCAACAGTGAGAGGCACATTTAATATGAACCAGTAAATCCTTAGGATCCCTCACTTGTGCTGGCTTATTCCAAAGCCCTGTATTTAATTTTAATAATTATAGTTTTGAATTCTATTTCCCAAAGATGCCCCTAAAATAGTATAAACTTCAGACTCCACATAACTTTGTCCACCCCTATCTCCAGTCCAGATCTCACGATGAAACTCCAGACTCCTATATTCAACTCCCTACCTGGCATTTCCACTTGCATACCTAATTGACATATCAATTTCAACAACTCCAATAACTACCCCATATCTGCTCCACCTGTAGTCTTTACCTTCTCAGTTGAAGGCAACTCCATACATCCAGTTGCTCAGACCAGAAATCTTGCATTCATCCGCGTCTCATCCCTTTCTTTCATACCCTGCCTCCTCACTCACTCTGCCCCAGCAACATTGGCTTTCTGGCTGCTCGTTGCACACATTAGACCTGCTCCCATCTCCACATTTTGCTCATGCTTCTTTCCTTGTGTGATATTCCTTTATATCAGATATCTACTTGGCTAACACCTTCATAAGCCTTCAAGTCTTTGTTAAAAGTTCACCTACTCAATAAGGGAATATTTAATATCATAGAACATCAATCTGTTAAATTTAAATGTAAATTGATTGCATTTCTCATCATAATCCCAATTTTTTTCTAGTTGTGTGGGATAGAGAAACAGCAAAATTATTTTAGTATTTTTAGAAAAAATAACTGCCTTAGGATTATCATGAGAGGATTAATAAATGAATTACCAAGGAAATGATAATATTTCTGTAGGAAAAGCTGTTCCACCCAGTATTAAAATTTACTATAAAGCTATCATAATAAAAACAGTGTGCTGTTAATACAAACATATATAAGTGGTCAGTGGAAAGGAATAGAGATCTCAGAAATAGATCCAGTACAAATGGGAATTTAATGTTTGAGACACTGTGGAGTGCATTCTACTCTGAAACACATGGGGTTATCATGAGTTGGAATCAACTCCACGGCAACTGTTTTTCTTTGTTGTTTTAATGTTAATTTAGGGATTAAGAGAACTATGGTTTTGAGCCATAGTTCCTGGCTTCAAATAAAATATTTTCCATTTCCTGATTTGGTGATTTGTGACAATAGCCTTAAACTTGACATTCTTTAGTTTTCTGATCTTAAAATGTGAATAAATAATTCATTTAAGAATCATGACATCTTGTCATGATTCTTAAATGAATTAGTGCATGAGAACCATTTAAGATACTGCTCGGTCCAGAGTAATATTTAAGTGTCATTGTTATTCATTTAAAAAGGATGTTTTACTTAATGGTGCTAGTATACTTGACTATCCACCTGAAAGAAAATAAATTTAGACTTCCATCTCATACAATATACAAAAATAAATCCTAACAAATTCAAGATTGAAAACCATAAGACTATTTGATGAAATCGTAGGAGGATATTTGTGTGAAATCAAATTGAGGATGATATAAAGGAATAGATTGATAGATCTGAATATGTAAATATTTACTATTTTGGTATAGTAGAACACACCATTAATGATGGAAAAAGTATGTTAAACACATATGATATACAGTAAATGAGATTTCTGCTATTCAAAGACCTCTTAGATTAATACATTAAAAACATAGAACAATGAGTAAAGATTTTGAAAAGACATTTTACAGAAGAGGAAGTGGAAATGTCCAATAAACATAAAAGCATGTTTAACCTCACTGGACATCAGGGAAATATGAATCATCACTGTAAAATTATACCTTTTTATTTACCAGATAAGCAAAATTTTATGTGTGTATATGATACACATAACATATATAGGCAAGATTTAGTGCATACATATGGGTGGGAGATGTGTGTTATGTTTATAAATCAAAAATGCTGACAAGTGTATAGGAAAAAAGCATTGTTGATATAAAAAATGCTACAAAGTTATAGTTTTTGAAAATCTATCTTATAAAGTATAATGTACCACTCCATAGAAATACAGATACAAGGCAGTATATTGCAGCATTATTTACAGTGGCAAAAATTGGGAAATAGCCTGATCTCTAATAGGAGAATGGTTGAATAAATTATGATATTGCTGAATATTATGTAATGAGGCTATTCAGAACAATGAGTTAGATTCACATAAGCTGGCCTGTTGTTGTATGCTGTCGAGTGTATTCTGACTCATGGTGACACTATAGGACAGAGTAGAACCGCCCCATAGGGTTTCCTAGGCTGAAATCTTTATGGGAGCAGATTGCCAGGTCTTTTCTCCCAGGGAGCCACGCTGTGGGTTCGAACTGACAACCTTTTGGTTAGCAACCAAGCACTTTACCATTGTGCACCAGGGCTCCTTATAAATTGGCCTAGTGTTCATAATACATTAAGTAATGGAAAATAAAAATTAAGCTAAGAAACATGGCTGTTTTTAGTAGTCAGAAAGCCCCTTGTGTTCATGCATCATTAGGATGATGACAAGGAATATGAAAATTATTAACTTTTCCTTCTGTACTTCTACTTTCTTTTTAAAAAGTTAATTAAAAGAATACAAAACAAGAGAAGTGGAAATTTCCCAGAGAGGAAGATTTTAGCTGTCTTTGACTTTATCTGTGTGTTTGCAGTACCTGACTCTTGATTTCCTAATTGTGGGATGCTTCATTGGAGAATTTCAAGAAGAGTTACTAGAGAGAGGCTTCAGTCTTGGAGAAGATACTTATGAACTGACAAAGGAAGTGACAATAGGAAACATCTGGAAAGATTAAAATGTTTTAAAGTTATGCCGATTTAAATAATAGTGTAATATTTGTAATGTTTTTCTTCATTCTTTATTAGTAATTAGTATATTGTATATTAGTGCTCTCAATCCTAGCTTCACATCACAATCAGCTATGGAGATTTTTATTTAATAGGTATAGAAGGAGGTTAGGCATCTATGCAAGAGTTAGGGAAACGTTCCTCGAAACCTCTTGAAATGGTAGGGAAGCACTGTTTATTATTCTGTCCTTTTAGAGATTTATTAAAAACTGTAATAATTGCTTTCTTAAGCATACTATATAACACTGCTTTTTTCAAACTTTTATTTCATCAAGACTTTTTAAAAACAACATACTGAATGCTATTTAAAGAACGTTAAATCAGCTTAACAGCAGCTAACAAAAACAAAAAAAAAATTAAACACATTTGATTTGTACAAAATTTTAAAAATTGATTGTTTTAGCATTGAGAATAGTAAAGGTTTATTAATTAATAAAATTTAAATCTGTGATGGGTTATTATACAAAGGGAAATTGTCCTTTCAGATAGCAATAAAAGACTTTAGGTGCCCTGGAGTCGGTTCCAACTCATAGCGACCCTACGTACAAAGAATGAAACACTGCCCTGTCCTGCGCCATCCTCGCGATTGTTGTTATGCTTGAGCCCATTGTTGTAGCCACTGTGTCAATCCATCTTGTTGATGATCTTCCTCTTTTTCAGTGACCCTCTACCTTACCAAGCATGATGTCCTTCTCCAGGGACAGGTCCCCCCGATAACATGTCCAAAGTATGTGAGATGAAGTCTCACCATCCTTGCTTCTAGGCGCTTTCTGGCTATACTTCTTCCAAGACAGATTTGTTTATTCTTCTGGTGGTCCATGGTATATTCAATATTATCCGCCAACACCAGAATTCAAAGATAGTTACAGATTCTCTTAATTTGGAGATCTTTATATACAAATTATATTAGTATTTTTTAAGTTGCTTACCAGTATTCCTACAAAAATGATGGAAATAGGTTAAATTAGTGCATCCTAACCATATTCACAAGGAGCCCTGGTGGCACAATAGTTAAGAGCTAGTCTGCTAACCAAAACGTCAGCAGTTCGAACCCACCAGCTTCTCCACAGGGAAAAAAAAAATGTGACAGTCTGCTTCTGTAAATATTTACAGCCTTGGAAACCCTATGGAGCAGTTCTACTCTATCTTGTAGGGTTGCTATGAGTCGGAATTGACTCCACATCAATGGGTTTGGTTTGTTGTTTTGTTTAACCTATTCATTCCATTGCAATCTTCTTACTGTGTTAGTGTGCTATGCTGTGAACAGTGTGCTCTTCTCACCCATTGATGGGAATCAAAAGCTCTCCTTGAGGACAAGTTAGGAATTAATGCTGAAAGCATCACACCAATAATATTTTCAGGTTAGTATTATAACACATCATTTGGTAGTTTTCAACTTAGGTAGTGTACCAAAGTCCCTTTTAAAGGTATGATTTCATGTGTAATGCATTTATGTTTATGAAAAGCCTCGATATTTTCAGTTTTTCAGATTGAGGAAAATACTGTATTTCAGGAGAAGTTAATGAAATAGTCACTCTGTAATGTTCCTTATTATACATCCCATATATGGCTTGGACAGTGGTAAAAATTCATAGAATACCCGGTCCAGTATTGGTTCCTAAGTAGGCAGATTTGCTGTGCTGTCTTGTTTTCTGGACTACCTAGTGGCAATGATGATTTGCCTATTGCATCAAATATCTCCCTGTAATCATAGCTACAATAGTTCTTGCACACAGAATGTTCTCAAGACAGAACATTATATATCCCTACATGTAACCTAGGAACTTAATGCCTCTTTACCCTACAACATGTACTTATCTTCTTGCTATCCTTATGTATACATACAGTTCAATAGAAATTTTTAACATCTTTCAAATAAAAACCATATAAAATGGAAAAATACGTAAAATAGGAAAATTGGGTTTATTTTCAACATTTTTGTTTTCTTTTTTCAAATGCTTAAATATGGGAATATCTTAGCATATTCCCTCAGATAAAAGTAATTTTACCAGATTAAGAAGTTTGATACTTGCTTACTATGAAATAAAAAATAATGAACAAAACTAATCATTAGTACATTTTGTCTTTCCTTATTATTACTTACAAATTTATAAGTGTAATTGATCCTGCTGGTTATTGATTTTTCAAATACTTTATCTTTCATGTCAGAATTTTCCAGGAGGTGATAAAGTAGCTCTGTTTTTCCTCTTTTCTTCTGAATCCAGTACCTTATAATTCATTTTATTCGTGTGTGGTTTACCTATTATTTATTTATTTTTTTCTTCAATCAGATGATGCAGTTTTCCACTTACTGTTTAAAATGATTTTTTTGACAAAGGAAATGTTTTATTTCATTAGCTAATTTCAAATTGCTTTTAACCAAATAATAGAAGTTATAAAGTTAATGTTTTTATTTGTTATTCATTTACTATTAGTCATGAACCACTTCAATTCATACATATGAAAATAATACAGTTTTGTTACTAATAATAGTTTGTTAAATTACAGACATGCTTCTGTAACATTTGTATTAGTTAATATTTTATGTATCCTAAGTATTAATGTAATAAGAATAATCCATGACATTTTCTTAGTCTCAATCATTTGTGATAATAAATCATCAGCCTCCTTTTATTGATGAGATACTGAAATGCAGGCACCTGCTATTTTTCAAATACGTATTACATTTAGAAACATTGTTGGCAAAATTAAAATATAAGAAATGTTGAGTTAACATGATCAGTAACTTTAAATTATCTACAAGCAACTGTAATTCAGTTTCATTAGTATCATAAATCATGTCAAAATGCTGCGCATCAATATTCTCATCTAATTGATAATATTTAAATATAATGGTAAAAATGGCTTAATCAAAAGTTATTTGGTTTAAAAAAAAAAAAGGACAAGTGCAGATTTTGGAAAATGTTCTTTTTAATGAATTACTTTGTTAACCAGTTGCTGCCTCGTCGATTCATACTCATGGTGAACCCATGTGTGTCCAGAGGAGAACTATGCTCTATAGAGTTTTCAATGGATGGTTTTTCAGAAGTAGATCACTAAGCTTTTCTTCTGAGGTGCCTCTGGATAGACTTGAACCTCCAACCTTTCAGTTAGCAGTCCAAGTGCATTAACCATTTGCACCACCCAGTTATAAACATTTAAATAGAGATAGATTTTCAAGCATAGTTGAGTTGTTTACTTCTAGTAATATCTTATTTAATTAGTTTGGTTACATCATAGAGTACTCAATCCATGAACAAGCTCAAAACTTTAAAAAGCTTTATATCCTAATATATGTGTATTCTAGACCTTTAGAACTAATCAGACCACATTTGTTGTGGCTAAAGAAGCCTTACCAGTATTGAGTAAGAAACTACAGAATGACATAAGAAAGTAACATACGAATACATAATCTATCAGATGAAAATTTAGGAAAAAGTGCATATTTAATTATTCTATTTAATTCTAATGTTATTGGATTTTCAATTTGATATCATATAGATAATTCTTTAAAAGAGTGCAATACTCAAGGCAAACGTTCTTTATTAATTGGGCTTAACAGTTGTTTAGTTTAAAAATGACTTCATGGGATAGTTTTGGTTCAATGTTTAAAAATTATTTCCAGGCAATAGATCCGGGTGTTTACCTGGTATCGATGGATCCAGTAAGTCAAGTCTCCATGAACGTTTGAAGCTCTGTCCCACATTTTTCCTCCTTTTAATCAGGTTCCATCTGTTGGGTCACTGATCAGAATATTCAGTAATGGTAGCCAGGTACCATCCATTTCTTCTGGTTTCACGGTGAAGGAGACAGTAGTTCATGGATGGAATTAGACCTGCAGCCAGTTTTCTTCTCTGATTCCTGGGTCTCCTTCCTCTGCTGCTCCAAGCAATTACCAACCAATTGTTGCATTTTGGGTGGCCACTGACAAGCTTTTAAGACTCCAGGCACTTCTCACCAAACTAGGAAGTAGAACAAAGACTCTAAAGACAACAAAAAAATGCATGAGTTTTGAGGCAAAGGGGGGACATAGGTAACATTTCAGTCAATTGGAACAAATGGATGAACAAAGGCAAAGAGAACAACTAATACAGAATACATTCAGGGACTAGCAGGTGAAGTTTGAATTCAGCATGTGATAATGGTCATGAGAGATGCAAATGGGAAGACAATTTGGAGACAGGGTATGCAGGATTTTCGATGCCTACGTAAAGAGTCCAGATCATTCAGTAGGCAGTGTAAGGGGAGTCATTGAAGGTTTTTAATTAGGATGTTCTCATAACATGAAAATGAAAACTTCTCATCCACAATCGTATCAAGTTGCCTGATTTTATAGATGATGAAGCTGAGGTGCTTTGACAAAGGTCACACAGCAGGGCCAGAATGAGACCTCATATCTCCTAACTGGCAGCTGTAGGGTCTTTCTCTTCTACCACACAGTATTTAAGATAGGATGAAACAGTAAGACTGGGTAAGAAGCATTTTAGAGAGAAAAAAAAAAAAAACTAACAGTATGTAACAGGATTAGAGCTCTAGGGAGTGACAGAAGGCACAAATGGCTGCGAAGTTTAAAACTTAGGGGGTAGAGCTAGAGGGCGCTAAGGATACATGAGAGAAGACAGCATAGTATTTTAAGGTATCAGACATTCCCATGAAAACTGTACTGCTTTTGATTTAGTTATCAAAAGTGAGTCGATTAAACAGAGGGTTAGAAGAGCTGCTTTTTTATTCTATATTGATAACATGTATTCATGTAACTCTGTTACATTTGTCAAATCAGTATATTCCAGGCAGGCAGTTATTTATATATGTAAAATCTGTGATCAAAAGAAAAAGTACTATTTTTTTGGATTTACTTTGGTCAGCAATTCAATGTAGATTCCCCAAGGTGATGTGCATCTCAACTGGACATTAATAAGTGGTGCTTCAGTAGCCTAAGGTTTAATACATTAAGGAAATGAAAGGTATTCATCCTGGTAGATCATTTGGGTCATTATCTTGGTAAAGGTAAAAAGAAGTAATCCACTTGTCTGCTTCCCAGACCTATGACAGCTTGACTATTAGAGGATTAAGAGATACAATAGATGTCAGCATTTCTTTTGGATAGGCAAACAATACATGATGTAACAAGAATGTAAAAATATTTTCAAAGATACTGTATTGGTCAGTTACAAGTGATAGAGATCCAACACAAAGTGGCTTAAACAAAAAGGGAATTGAATTAAGTTCAATGCTAGATTTAGATGCCAAAATTCTGTCAGGAATTTCTCTCTCGTCTCTCCATTTCTGGAGTTTCCTTTTATCTAGGTTAACTTTATTTTCAGTTATGTTCTTCTTCTTCCATATGGTGGCAAGATAGCCAGTACCAATGCCAAGCTTGTGTTCTGCCAGATTAGAAATACAAATACTTCTATCCCAAAAACACTAAATTCCCAGGCTAACTCTTGTAGGACCATCATGTGTTAGGTGCTCATCATTAAACCAGTAACTGCCAGGAATATACAAATAATGATAGGCTGGGCCTAGGTCATGTTTCCACTCCTACAGATGTTGGAAGGGAGTCAGCCTTACCTGAAGCACATGCAATAAAAAAGGTGTTTTCTAAAGGAAAACTGGGAATCTGTTGCCAAAAGGAGAGATAGGATGCCAACGGAGTGGAACGAAGGAAGGAAAGAAGAAAGCAAGGGGGCAGGGGAGGGAGGAAGGAAGGAGTATCCACTATAGACAAGAATTGCTTTATAAATGCAAGGTCTTACATATGTAATATATATTATGGCAGCCAGCCCTAAATAAAATAATTCATACTATTAATTGACATATCTCAAATTATAGTGCAACTTACTTTTCATTTATTTTAATACATGGTTTTCTGAAATTGTCCAGTAATTTTCCTGTCACAATGAAAATATAGGATGCCTGGAGACGCTCTCATTCCTCTTTAGCTACAAGACCATAATGAGTTGTGGTTCTTATTTGTCAAAGTTGTAAATTTGTCTTAATGTTTATTTTTAATCTGAAACATGTCAATATTAAAACCTACCTATTTGGTATTTTAATGTTTTTAATAGGATTCCCATGGAGTTTCTTCTTTTGTGGTTACAGATAGTCACTTCATTGCTTTTTTTCTTCTGAAGAAGCATTTGATGCCAGAAAAATTAATATAATTATATTGTTGATCTTATCTCATGTTTATTTGATATAACAAAATATAAATCTAGGAATAAGGAAAATACAAGTAAGTTTTTTTAACTTCAGAAGTAATGCCATTATTTAAGCAGATTATCACTACTGCAGTGGGTTTAGGTTTGAAACAGGGACTCCAAGACAGCAATAAGAGAGACCAAACTTATGGAAATGTCTGGTAGTAAAGGATAGTATACTGAGAGTTTAAAAGAAGAGAAAAAAATGAAAGACATTTAGTAAACATGATCACCTCTCAAAGATTTTATTACCCTTCTCCTTACCTACCTCTAGTTAGAACTTAAGACTTTGTTCTTTATGTCTCCTCTGTATCCTTGTATATGTCTGTGCGAGCGTTGTGGGATTTTTCTGCACTGATATATTTACACATCTGTTTTCTACAACTAATCTGTAAATTCCTAAAAGGCAGGGACTATGTCATATGTATCCTTTATATCCAGCTCCCAACACAGGACCTGGGTCACTCAGTAAGCATTCCATAAAAGATTGAATGAATGGAGGCAAATATAGATCATATTTTATTGCTCTGAATGGACACTAATTGTAACTGCCAAGAACATACCTGATTAAGTTGTATACATGTTAGACCAGATACCTTTTATGCTGTGTAAGATCTAGTCTTTTCTTGCTCTCAATTCTTGAGAAATAAAATTATATATAGTTATGAGAGTCTGTGTGTTAACAGATTTCACCAAGGAAGATGAATCCATACAAATAATTAGAATTTACTATTTATTATGTCAGTGGGGTTGCAAATACTTTCCTTTCTTAAATGCTGTATTCCTTTATCTAAGAAATAAGCAAATAGGCTATCATATATAATTTCCTGCCCTCTTTTGTCTCCCCACCCCCAATATTTAGTTGTCCACCATTTCCACGCTTCCACATTGGTGTCTCACTTGTTCTTGGCTCTGACCTGACAAATAAAATGGAAAGTGAAAACTATTCTCTTTGTGATAGTATCCAAATGAATTATTTTTCCTTTATGTATCAGCTTTTCAGAGGGTCTGATTTCTGTCTGTGTTCACAGTAAATTAAGTGAATTTTTTCTTTTCTTTTTTTTTTCAAGGAGAAAAGACTGTGAATCTAAGAGGTTTTTCATGTCCTTGTGTAAAAAAATAGGATTTAGGTAACATTCCTTGGCTGGACTGTTTTATATTCATGTGTATGAGATTTGAAATTTAATAACTTTTTATATATATTTCTTTTAACTCTCTAAGGTCATTAATCTTACACAGAATAGCCTATTATTTTCTAAGGTTAGGAAATGCTGTATATCATAAATACTAAGATGCAACCATCAATGTCTGCTCTTAAATCGTAACACACCTTCATTTAGTTATATGTGAACAAATGCCAGTCAAGCCAACAAAATTCTGGGGCCACATGAGTACTTGATAAAATAGCAATTATAGCTAATAGATTTTTAAGTATGATTATTTCAAATGGAAAAAGCTAGACTCCAGTGGATAATAATTAGTATATAAAGACATCTTTAATATAAAGATAGATGATGTGGTTTAATTCTTCAGTTTGCAAAGATAGGGATTTGGGGTGAAGATGATTCCTCTTTTGAAAATGTGACTTGCCATCTAGTCAATTCCTACTCATAGGTACCCTGTGGGACTGAGTAGAACTGCCCCCATAGGGTCTGCAAGACTGTAAATCTTTATGGAAGCAGACTGCCACATCTTTCTCTGGCAGAGCAGCTGGTGGGTGCGAACTGCTGACCTTTTGGATTAGCAGCCTACCACTTTAACCACTGTACCACCAGGGCTCCTTTTGAATATCAATAAGAAAGAGAAAATGACTTAAGGGAAAAATAAAAAACAAACCAGCATTAAATAATGTAAGTATTATGTCCACACATTTACAAGTTCTTTTAGAAGGATAAAACTAGTCCCAGAGTTGTTTTTTTTTTTTAAAAAAAAAAAAAAAAAGCCGTGGATGCAGTAGATAAAGCATGAATGAGACTGATGTGTAGTGCAGTAGAATTTAGTATCATGCTCACAGATCCTGTAGTAACTTAGGATGATTTTATAGTGTATGCTATAAAATTATATGTTTCTCTGCCCTTTTATTGGCAGTCTGTAGGGTCAGTCCCAAAATTAACCTTTCATGGGCTATTCTGTTTCCACGTTGTGATTATGCATATTGCTGCAAAACAACAGTGATATTAGAATTTAAAATAGCTTAAGAACAACTCTTTTGAAAGTCTAATTTTATTAGTCTATTTTTCTTCATAAAAATAATGTTAAAATACTACAGTTTGCCAGTACATAAATGTTTTCAACAGTATTTTATTGCAAAAAAATTCTGATTTTGAAAAGAAATCTTATTTATAAAATACAGTCATATTTAAAATTCAGATATTTAAATACTTAAAACTAAATTTTCTCAATATTGTGCATAGAATAGAATGTCTGGATGATTCTAATTCATCTTTTATAGTTGGTGTGACATGTAATCATGGTTTAACTTTCTAATTAGAACACTTTTGCAAATCTTAGCATTTGAAACAAATAATTTTCTACAAAAATGATATCTGTGAACACAATTAGCAAATTAACAAATGTTAAAAAAATTATTTTGCAGTTGACTTCTTGAAACTGAATACGCATAATCAGTGGATGTGAGGGATATATGACATTCCTAAGAATCTTTTTTATAAAATAGATTTTTTTCAATAAAATAAAAGGATTATATAAACTAATCAAAATGAAATGAAATTCTATCATGAGTATAATTGTGTGCGTGGAATGAAATGAGTCGTGTGTGTGTATGTGTGGTGTGTGTGTGTATTTATGAAGTGACCCAATATAGAATTTACATTTATACTTTCAATGCTTGGTACTTTCAAGAATAACATTGCCAAAAATGCATGCTTACATTTCTTTAAAATATTCTTTTCCAAATATGTCTTTTAAAGATAGCATGGCAATGCTTGCTAAAAATTAGTTCATGAAATAGTTTATTGAATATCTCAACTAAATTACTGCTCAGATTTCAGTCTACCCATTTTAATGGTCTGGAACAAGAAAAGCAATTACTTCTTTGTCAATGATAGAACTACATTATCTATAACTAAACTATCACAGTTTTTTGATCTACCAAATGAGTCACAAAACAGTGCCATATGTATCTTTGTGTTGCGGAAATATACTTTAAATGTTAGTATCTTTATTTTAACTTTAGAGAGTATGAAAAATACCATACTGATTTTATATTTCTTAAAATAGCATTTGATTGTGATTAAATAAAAATGTGCTGGCTTTGTGGCTGAATGTTTCAATACAAATGGAACTAAAATGCCTGTACTTCATATGAGCACAATGAATTGTTGTAAGTATTCATGTGACTATAGTAATTGTCAGTATCTTTTGGTAATATGGTGGTAAGCCCTGTTTTTAAAAAATGTAGCTATATTTGCCAAAAAAAGAGAATTACCTACCTAATCAAAGTAATCATTTTACAAAATTGAAATAAAACCTCCAAGTAATATAATTCTCAAATAGGTCTAACCTTCCCAAAAGTCATTGAAAACTTTTAAATTATTAATTAGTTATATTTTTTTGATAAAGTAATATTTTACATACCCTATTAGTTGAAAAACAATACTACTAATAATTTTATTGACCTCCTTCTCTGAAACCATTAGTCACGAAACAAAGTACTGACTGACACAAAAATTACTAGGCGACAAGGAACATGAAATTAATGTCTTGAAGGGACTCAAGCTAGAATTTTCCTTTCATCTTTACTAACTTTGCTTTATCATGCTGCACTCCGTTTTTATATATTTTAGAGGGAAGAATTTTGTTAAAACTACAATAGGTGAAGAATCATCAACAGCCATGTGATTTTGGAACTATATAAAAATATTACCATCAATACATAGTTGTGATTCCTTTTTTTTAAATGTACTAATAATAACTGCTACTGCAAAATACGTGGAGATACATGGACAATTTTTGTTTAGTAATTTTAACATGAAAAATTGCTTTTTTTCTTTGAAACTTATAACTTTATAAGATAATTGTATTAGAATATGATAAAAGTTGCTTTAAAAATTGTGATATTTTGTCTTTCACAAATTATGTTTAAACTAGTTTTCAATTTGTTATTTTTGTTTTTTTCTAGGATAGCAAAATAATGTATATGCATAAAACAGAAGTATTATTTATACATATTTTTTTTAATTACAGGTAAAGATTATAGTTCCCAACAGCACAGCAGGTCTGATAATAGGGAAGGGAGGTGCCACTGTGAAGGCTATAATGGAGCAGTCAGGGGCTTGGGTGCAGCTTTCCCAGAAACCTGATGGGATCAACTTGCAAGAGAGGGTTGTTACTGTGAGTGGAGAACCTGAACAAAACCGAAAAGCTGTTGAACTTATCATCCAGAAGATACAAGAGGATCCACAGAGTGGCAGCTGTCTCAATATCAGTTATGCCAATGTTACAGGTCCAGTGGCAAATTCCAATCCAACCGGATCTCCTTATGCAAACACTGCTGAAGTGTTACCAACTGCTGCAGCTGCCGCAGGGCTGTTAGGACATGCTAACCTTGCTGGCGTTGCAGCCTTTCCAGCAGTTTTATCTGGCTTCACAGGCAATGACCTGGTGGCCATCACCTCTGCACTTAATACATTAGCCAGCTATGGGTATAATCTCAACACATTAGGTTTAGGCCTCAGTCAAGCTGCAGCAACAGGGGCTTTGGCTGCAGCAGCTGCCAGTGCCAATCCAGCAGCAGCAGCAGCCAATTTGTTGGCCACCTATGCCAGTGAAGCCTCAGCCAGTGGCAGCACAGCTGGTGGTACGGCGGGGACATTTGCACTAGGTAGCCTGGCTGCTGCTACTGCTGCAACCAATGGATATTTTGGAGCTGCTTCTCCCCTAGCTGCCAGTGCCATTCTAGGAACAGAAAAATCCACAGATGGATCAAAGGATGTAGTTGAAATAGCAGTGCCAGAAAACTTAGTTGGTGCAATACTTGGCAAAGGAGGGAAAACATTAGTGGAATACCAGGAGTTGACTGGTGCAAGGATACAGATCTCCAAAAAAGGAGAATTCGTACCTGGCACAAGGAATCGGAAGGTAACCATTACTGGAACACCAGCTGCAACACAGGCTGCTCAGTATTTAATTACACAAAGGATCACATATGAGCAAGGAGTTCGGGCTGCCAATCCTCAAAAAGTGGGTTGAATGCCTGAAATATATACCAGATTGTTTTAACCCCTCCTTTACCCCATTTTCAAGAAGGATGTACTGTACTTTGCAGAAGTGAAGTTTTTCTGTTATTAATATATAATTATGCAAATGAATGCGACTATGTTGACAATGTGTATATGTAAATAATATGTGTTTTACCAGATGTTTCATAGAATTTTTTCTTGATCTGTTTTTGTTCTCTATACTTTGCTTGTGTATATTTGTCAGAGGTGTTTCTAGTGTAAGATTTAAGCCTGCCATTTTACCAGCATTATTGTAGTTTAATGATTGAATGTAGACAGGGATATGCGTATAGTTTTCAGTATTAGTCCTAGATAACACTAAATTAACTACTGTTAGGTTGAGTATGGTGGGGTCAGTGACCTAAAATGGAATGAGGCCAAAGCACTGTCATGTAAGTCCTACTTCCTGCTTAGGGCACAGCGAAGTAGGAAACAATATTTTGAAAATAAGTTTTAAATTTAAAATGATCAAAAAGCAATATAGTTGCATAAAAGCACTGTAAAATATTTAAAAGGTTAAAACTGTGGAAAATTATATTGGTAAGTTTACAGATCAATAAAAGCACCTGTTCTCCATCTGAACTAGACAATGGAAATAATGCTGCATGCTGGCCATGGCCCATTCTTCATCATTTGTAAGTTCAACAAAAGTTCTCACATGGAGTTGTTCCTCTTCAGAGGTTTGTACATTTGTTTTTAAGCACTGAATTCACTACTGATCCCATCGCCTGGCCAGTAGAACAGTCATTACTCCATTAACATCCTCACTGTTTAGACACATAACTGTGGTACAGTGTATTGGAAATTTTATAAACAAAAGTGAAAGTGCCAACAAATTATTGATAGCTGATAATGTTTCATTATCTGCAACTGCTTGATAAGTATGTTGCATTTTAAGAGCTTATAATTGTGTATAATTTGTTA
>NW_004443979.1:15788691-15838742 GCF_000243295.1 Trichechus manatus latirostris
ATGCACAAGCCTACCTGCACAGTAGAAATAGATTATTCCATCGCATTCAGATGGTTAACAGAGGTTAGCAAGTCCTGTATTGTATATTTATATCGCTTTCTAAGAAAGTGCATATTAATGTTTACTTTAAGAATGTGTAAATGGTGCTATCAAGAATCTGATAAATTTTATCCCAGTTTTTTGTGTACCACTTCTAATGTATGAGATTTATTTTTCTATTGGAAAAAATAAACAGTATGAAAGCATTAAAATTGGTAGATTTTAGTAATTTAACAATGAATGGAATCCCTATGTTACAGGCCCTATCTTTCCTTGGAAATTTTAATGGTGGTAATAGATTTCAACAAAGGTACTGATAATCACATTCCTCTTAATCCATTCTTATATCACATTCTTGATTCATGTGCTGATTCCTCACTGAGTCCTTAAGTAAATTTTATTTACTGTAAGTCTTCTCCATGAAGGGAATTCTTGCTTTTCAAGGCAGCAATTGAAAGGAGATGAAAATAAATTTAATGCTCTTTACATCACAGACACGACTTGAGGCCAGTTACTCTGTTAGTAGGAAAAATTCATCACTCATTAAATACAGGGCAATAATAATAATAATTTTGAGTGCAATGCAGTCTTACAATTTTAATGTACACACTTTATTTAAATGATGCAAACAGTCATATGAAATTGCACATGATTAGAAAACAGGATGAACTCATTTTGCCTCCTGCTTGGTTTCTCATAAACATAAATACATAATATTGTTATGCACTGTTGTTCATAGATGTCTTTTTACGTAAAGGGTAAGTATCATACTACTTTAACAGATTATTTTTGGAATTCTGCATGTTATTTTTTATTTCATCAGATATGTGCCCCAATTAAATGACATTTTTTCAAAAAAAGATAAATTAGAAAATTTGTTATGTTAATTTTGAAAAAAATTGAAGTGTAGTACATATTACTAGATAGGATGTCATTCCACTGGTCTATATTAAAAAAAATGTTCTTGAATATTGAAGCATTACCTTGTATAATAAAGTACATCAATTCAGATTTGTAAATAAAATATTGTTTAAATCTAAAGTATTCAATATTTTGATTAGATTATTTTTTTAAGGAAAAATATTTAACATGTATGTGCTGAATTTTTTTTAAATAGTTTTTATAATTGCAATGGAAGGGCAATTGTCTCATTACAAGTGGTACGGAAGCCAATACTTGGGTTACCATAGATACATAACAAGTAAAAAATGTGGAACAAATTTTAAGCTCATTTTGGAAAAAACAAACAGTTCTGTAGAAATGCATATTTGTATTTTTTGTCTAATAAATCTCAAATAGATTTAAACACAAATTAGTTTTAATTATTTAAATTATGAGTTCTGTTAAATAATTTAACACCTGTTTGCCTTACATTTTGTGAAAACATTGTCTCATGGAAATTAATAGAGGCTTATTGTGGAAATCAAGGTAGGTCTGCATTTACTGGAAAAGTTCAGGTATTTAGAATTAAAGTGTGTTTACCTCTGTGAAATGATTAAAGAATGTGTAAGGAAAACAGCATTCCCCCCCCCCCAAAAAAATGATATTGGCTTAGCCATTGCCCAAAACCAATAAAGGACCAGTATGTATTTCTTTAAGTCCATATCAAATAAAAGCAGCACATAAGTAAAATCATATGTTCAAATGGTTGATAGTCAAAAGATGACCTGAAACAGGTAATTGGCTTCTTTATATATAGCAATGAAGGAATATAGACTCTTCTGAACCATGGTGCCTCAATCTTTAATGTGATTTATACATTATGGTTAAGTATTATCGAAAAATGCATGTATTTCCCTTGAATAATGACTTTGTTTATAATAATGCATGTTGGAATTATTTTAGGATGAGATATCTGTTTCAGTTGTGAAATACTGTGGAGCCCTCGTTTTATAAAAATTTGCTTTGTAGAGAATAGATATCCTAGAATAAATTTGGATGCGTGTTACCTTTTTTTTAAGTTGTCATTCTGCTTGAGCAGAGAAAATATGCTAAGCTTTTGGTTAAGGATTCAATTGAGTATTCCAATCCTGTTGAACTACAAAGAGCATTCAAATTATAATGAGTCTTTGGATTTACCAAATTTATTGTCAATTAGTTAAATGTTTTGGGGATCTGGCCTATGAAAACTTTAACCATTTCTAAAAGTGGAGTTCATTAGCTTATCCAATTTTATGGCTTTTAACCAATGACAGAAATACTGTTATCAGTCAGTATTTAAGATGAGGAAAAATTATATCATTTTTTTTCTTTAAAGGATTTTTTTGTAACCTAAATTTCAAATAATGACTTCTCAATATTTCTACCCTTTTAGTGTGATTTTCTTTCTAAATATTAAGATGCATCAAGTCTTTAGTAGCTTAAGTAATGTGTTAAAAAATATTTCAATATACTTATCAAAACCTCTTGGATAGATTTGACTTTTTAGAAGAGATTTCCATATTTTAGCTTGTCTAGTCTTATATATAAATACTGAAAAAGGCTCTGAATAGAGGAAGCCCACAGACCTGTAATGAGAGAAATCCATCCTGAAATTATATTGTAAAATAAACCATTACTTTTAGGTTTTAAAACATAGGCGTAACTTGAATTGTAATTTTTTTTAAAAAAAATTGGAAGGATACAAATGAAGTTACATCTCATTTTTAATAAATAAGATCAAATGAACTGTTTTGAATCTAGTAAATCAAAGCATAACTTTCATATTTTCCAAAATTATCTTAGGATAAATAGTGCAGTCTCCATTTAACTCTATGCAAAGTATATTTTGTGGGGGTCCAAGTCCCTGCAGAAAGTGTTTGCTAATTCACTACTTATGAGACACAGCTCTTAGAGATCTTTACCATTTGTATCCTGATTATGGGTTTGGGGTGTGTTTACATACAGGCAAATAGAATGAGGGTAGAGGCAATTACCAGGACTATTTGCATTCAGACAGTTACTGGTTAAAAAAAAAAAAGTTTTGGAAGGCCAAATTCTCAGCCAGTTTCATTTATTAGATTTTCTCATCATTTTTTCTGCAAAGAGAAAACCTCTAAGGTTAAACTTCAGGTGAAGTTTGACTTTGTCTTCCAGAAAATGTTACTTCTGTATGTACTACAAAGAGTTCATCTAAATTAGAAAATAGTATAAAACCTATTTGTTTTACATCTTCAGATTGCTGAAACTGTGATAACTTTATACCTTCTAGCAGATAGCTAAATAAAATTGTCTTAAGAACATGCTTATAAATTCAGAGCTTTAAATAATTGCAAATGCAGTTATTTTTAATATAAAAATTCTCACCTTCAGTGTAATCTTAAGATAAAAAAAAAGTTTTCTCACAATTTGCCCCATTTAGGAGTTATGTCATTTAATACAATGTAATTGAATAGCTTCAAAAGATTATACCCATTATTTATTTTAGTTGGCATCTCAGTTTTTATGTGTTAGCTTTTACTCTTGCCTATTTTTGAGCAGTTTTTTATTTAGATATTAAAGCTATTTCAAGGTTTTACATGCTGATTTTTTTTTTTTTTTTAACTTTCTGGAAAGAATTCTATATACTGATGGATCCAATCATCAGTATGCTAAAAAATACCTCATGTACATGTGAATCTGTTAGGTATTTTCATGTAGATTTCTTCATCATGAACAAAGTTAGATATTCTAAATACTTTGCTTGGACAAAGAGGGAAGAAAGGTGGTACAAGAAGGCAAAGCACTGGAAACCAGAGTTCTTCGAAGAGTGACAGAATAACCAAGTCAAACAGACCTGAGCCAACCAGGATGCCTCATTCTGAGACTTGACATTGATTAGTCACACAGGGTTGATGACTATATAAGGTTATCTCTGTTGCACACTCATATTTTGTAGGTTTGTCATATTTTGAATATTGTTTTCAAATCAAAGCTATCATTGGTTGGTCTCCTGTAGGACTAATGATAACCAAAGACATACACTAATTAAATGATCAATGAAGTGGTATGTACAATGTAATGATACTACAAAAACTTGTTATTATGTCAGTAATACTGCCCTGAGGAGCCCTGGTGGTGTAATGGTTAAGCATTCAGCTGCTAACTGAAAGGTTGGTGGTTCAAACCCACCAGCCACTCTATGGGAGAAAGATGTGGCAGTCACCAAATAATTACAGATTTCCACACGCTTTTTGGTTATTTTCTTTCTTTTTCATTGCTAGCTGTATCATTTTGTCATGACAGGAAGTAATCAGGGAGGGACTCACCTATTTTCAAATTTTAAGAAAAGTACCCAAGGGCACAAGATTAATATGAAAATTAAAATAAAAATGCAGATGTAAAATCCCTATTTTTCTGAATAGTAGGTCTTAACATTCAATTAAGATATTCTATGTATATACTGATTCTAATTTTGAACTCCAGGTAAATTATTTTTACTAACAATGAGAATGCCACCACTTGTCTTTGTTAAAACAGTAAAAGTAGTATAATTAAGCTTTTCATAACTATATCCTTCAAATGTTTGGGAAATCAGCTATAATATAATGTTCACTATAATATTTTCTTTCTCATTAGCATAAGCTTTATGCCATTAAAGCTTAAGTATATTTGAAAAGTTGAAATCTCAAATTTTCGAAGTTTTTTTTTTTTTTAATACACAGTAGATACAAAATTCTCAAGTATTATTAGGAAAAACATTTTCACAAATGATTCCCCAGTATATGATGTGATTATAATAGCAGGTACTTATATTCTGCCACATAAAGAATGCACTGTTATTCTTTATTTAATTCTCACCATATTATAAATTGTAGGTATTATTTTTATCCCTATTTTATAGAGTATGATATAAAACTACTGAGTCTCAAGCCACTAAGATAAAATTAATAAATTGATGGTTTATCCTCTTTTAACATGGGCATAAAGATTTCAAATTTTAATGAAAAATTGCTTTAAAATTGGCTTGAAGTAATAAATGTGTATCTCTTCATCTGTCCAATGCATGATTGGTTGTGTGGCCCTAGAGAAAATTTATTTCATTTTGAGTGCTCACAGAATCCAAAGTACTGCATGTTTTCAAAGCTGTTTCTAAATGCTAATGTTGCTCTTAGAAGTTAGTTAAGGAAGGTTTTTCCACCGGGTTTTTTATTTTCTCTAAAAATTTTGCATTCTCTCAAACTATCAAAGAATGTATATGATATAGAAGAATCAAATGATGAAAAGATTGATAACATTTAAATGACTAGTTTATCTTCCAAACCCTTGAAAGGTGAATTAATAATGCATATTTGAAAATATTTAAATTTTATTTAAAAATACACAGTTTAAAACCAAAACAAATTTTAAGTAAACCACAGTAATTTTATATGGACTTAATAGAATATATTTGGAAAAATAAATGATCTCATACAGAAATTACATAGTATGACCATTTCTTTCAAGATAGATTAGGGTGTTAATATGTAGTTTTTGACAATTCTTTTGGGGATCTAAATTTTTAAGTACACTTTTATAAGAGGCATTTAGTCATAAATTATTTTTTAATTTACTTAATGCTTAAGTGTACTAAATTATACATATTCCTGCATAAGAAGAATTATCAAAATCTAATCATGTTCTTATAAATCAAAAGGTTGTTATTAAAAAGTTCCAAAATGATGAGAGACCAGTTTTATGAATAAATTGTAAAGGATTTTTTTTTAATTCTGCAATAATAACTCCTTGTCTATCATTTGTTGTCCTTCATCTTTCTGAGAAGTGGGAAAATAAAAAAGATGTGGGCCATCTCTGTATGTGACATAAACAAATCATTATATAGTTTATTAGTTGTTTTTTGTTGGTTGGTCTCCTTAATAGTCAAATGCACTCTATATATACTTCATCTTATTTATTTGATTATCAAAATAGTTGTGAGAATCTAACTTTGCCCTATTCCGTTTAATCATCACATTTAATATATCCAGAGATTCTTGCTTCTTTGTGGAATAGTTATAGTTAAAATAAGCCCTAGAAGTGGCCCATTTGTTTTAAAAAGATTATTTTGATCACACATTCCTGATACTGTTTTTTTCTTAATGTCCAAAATCAATTTATTGATCAGATTATGCTATTTTCTAGTTAGGAAGTAGACTTCTACACATACACAGTTAATAATATATCTGTTTTTATAGGTCTTCAAGGAAAGTAAATGTATAATCATTGAAAATAATCTTTCTGAAATATCCTGTTTTGCCTGATACTTTAGTGATAGCAGAAAGTTTAGAATTAGTGTTGTCATTTCATAGTACGACAATTATTCTTTTATATAAAATAGTAACTATCAATCATTAGAATATCCTATTAGGGAAAGAAATACCTTTTTTATCTGAAGTGTTTTAAAATTATTGCCTGTGCCCTTGTTCTTCAAATGAAGAAAGATATAAATCATCTGATTTGTTACATTTTCTGCTTTTTTTCTACCCTAAGGCAGAGTCTAGGTTGTCCTGGGAAGGAAGTATATTATGGGTAGACTAAAATGGATTGAAATCAATTCTCTAGAATTTAAAAAATGACATCCCAAATGAAACATGGTAAGCCTTTAAAAATTGTAGACATGATTTCTATAATTTCAAAATAAAAGCAGTAAATGTCACTGTGCTTATTTTCATAATTATAAAAATGCGTGGCTCCTTTTAAGAAAGCAGATTTATTATTAGAAATTTTAACTAAAAAACATCACCTAGAGAATGCAAATTCCAAAGACCCAGCATGGTATAGAGGAAAAGAGTGGGCCTTGGAGTAGACAAACAGATTTGAATCTTAGCTTCACTCCCACTATTAACTGGACGTTTTGTAGACTCAAAAATCCTCTATGGGATGTGGAGATCAGAATTGCCTTAGTATGTAAGAATTAAATGAGATAATGTTTTTTAAATACCGAAATTCATGCACTGAAAGCAAGATATTTTTAAGATATATATATCAATTTTCTCTAAAAAGGAAGGGAAACAAATTTATAAACTATATTGAACAAAAGCCTAGTAAAGTTTTACTTGTAACATACATTTTACAAAATGTATGAGCATAAAGCAACCTAAGATAAACCTCTAAATTTGAACAGTTTAGACTGAAAAAATACCTTCATAAAATACACAAAATAGGCATTAAATATTTATTCTGTTATACCCATTTGTTTATTACAGTCCCAGCATGGCAAAAAATGTTAAGTGCTGGACTGCTAACTGAAAGACTGGTGGTTCAAACCTACCCAGAAGTGCCTCAGAAGTAAGGCCTGGCAATCTGCTTCCAAAAGGTGACAGCTTTGAAAACCTTATGGGGTGCAGTTCTACACAGTTGGGGTCTACAATCTACACACTTGGAGTCACCGTGAGTTGGAATCAACTTGAGGACAACTAACAACAACAACATGGATGATCTCATGAAGATACTGCATCAGATTGTTATTAAATGATCAGTAGAATTTCTCATATCAACCGAAAGCCAGACAGCAGCTAGTCCCTAAATTAATTGAAGAGTAGGAAAAATGATTATATAAAGACATGGTGACTTTAATCCTGGTTTATTAATTTGATAAAGTGAAAATTCTAATTATAGGTATAAGGGAATGTTATGAATACTCAAAGAAAACACTTTTAAAATTCATTTTCCTGTGTTCATAAACTTCAATGAATAAACAGGACAAAATAAAACTTGAAATATTTTAAAGATTCATAATAGGAAAACTTGCAATTAGTAAAAAGTTTTCTGAAATTAAATGAACATCTGGCAATTAGTTCATTTTATTTGTGACAATAAGTTCAGTGAACTGACAAGTTTATCAGGTTATCTATTAACTAGTTTTATTTCATTTAAATCTTCCATGTTGTTGTTTGTTGTTGTTAGGTGCTGTCAAGTCTGTTCCGACTCATAGCAACCTTACAGGACAAAGTAGAACTGCCCCACAGGGTTTCCAAGGAGTGGCTGGTGGATTTGAACTGCTGACCTTTTGGTTAGCAGCTAAGCTCTTAACCACTATGCCACCATGGCTCCATAAATCTTCCATAGCCCCCTTAAAAAAAGAAAAACTTCTCTTTATCATGTAAATAAAATAGTAAACTAATGAAGAACTGGGAATACCTTAATAATTGTACTATACTGAATACAAATAAAATCCAACAATAGTTCAACAAAAATTTGTTTTCAGTACTTAGTGTTTTACATTTCAAATACATAATTTTCCCTGTAAACTCATTTTAATAAAGTTAGTATCAATTTTTGTTTTTCTTCTTTATAGCAACCTTGTGAAAATGGCAGAACCTGTATCAAATCTAATGTTCTTTCTTTAAGGCATGGTAATGATTTACCCAATTTCATCCGGTAAGAAAGGAAGAAGGGTAAGGTAGACATAATTGTTTACTCATTGTGAGAATTTTAACACAACACATTGTATCGTTGACATTCAAATCTGCTTTTGGCAGTTGTGTGCCGTCTAGTCATTTTAACCCATACCAACCCCATGTGGACTGTGAACAGTAGAACTACCCCATAGGGTTTTCTAGGCTGTAATCTTTATGGGAGCGGATCATCAGGTCTTTCTCCCGTGGTGTTGCTGGGTGGGTTTCAATTGCCAACCTTTCTGTTAGCAGCTAACCACTTAACCATTGTGCCACCAGGGCTCCTTTAAAGGTCCCACTTTAGAATTAAAAAGTGGTGGTCAGAATTTCTCCACCAGAACTGAAACAGAAAATGAAAGGTAATTTGAACAATTCTACAGAAAGCATTGGCACTTCAATGAATATTAAGAATGCTTTTGAGTCCTTATAATATCTGCCATTTTAGTAATGATTATTGTTTGTGGTATATTTAAAACCCTAATGAGGATATATTTTTAAAACCTTGGGTTAATCACTGATTTGAACAATCAATAGCTTTGCTGATATTTGCTTTCGATCTTAGGTCCCATATTTGGCTAAGTAGCCACTTGTCATTATATATGATTTGATATATAGACAAAAATTTAAAGCATGGTTCAGTACTTTTTCTACTCAGAGTACGTTTAATTTTATTATGGACATAATATATTACTAGTTTTATAGAAATATGATTACAAAATCTTACATGGTCTGAAGATGTTTTTAATAACCATACAAAATGGAAAGTCAAGGACACAGAATTGCTTTTTCACTCTGAACAAGAGTTATTCACAGTAAAGGATATATTTAAATGCTACATATTGCTTAACCAAAATGAAATTCAGTTTAATATATTACATAAAAGCCTAGATATCTGAAATAAAAGGATATTTGCTATCATTAAGCATAATAAACAATGTTATTTCAAAAGTGAGTTATATAATGATATATGGAGTTCTAAACTGTGTATTGTAAATGCAGTAAAAGTGAATTACAGGTAGTGATCCTAAATAAAGGAAGACTTATTATAATTAATCAACAATCTATATAATTCACCAAGTATCATAGAACAATCAAACCAAATATTTTTAAATAATTTTGAAAAATATATATGTACACATAAATTAACTCTACTGGAGTTTTAACCATGATTTAAAAGCGGGGGGGGGGGGTTGAAGGAATTACCTTGTCTTTGTTTATGATTCAGAACCCTTTTCTATCTCAGTCTTTGGGTGTTTAAAATGGAAATTCTCAATGTGAAGTTTAGAGACACTTTCCTTGATTTGTGAGAAATATATTTTTTACTTCTAAGGCTTAGAAGGTTAGTAGCATTACATTTCAATGACCTATATTTCCTGGTCTAACTAGGGAAAATGTTTTATTTTTTATTTGCCAAATATATTAAAACTATATATTAAGTTAACTACTATAGTATATAAGGAAACACCTTTTGTCGTACTAATAAAAGGAAATAAAAGCTTAGAAATGTAAAAGAAAAAAATGATCCAACTTTATTTTTCTTGATGTTTAGTTTCCTCTAACTTCTTGTCTGAAAATGATGTGAACTTTCATTAGGGAAAATTATATACACATGCAAAATATGAAACATGGTCCAAATCTTTTGAGAAAAAATAGCAGCTCTACACTGTGTTGAGAAAACTGAATGTTGTCCCATGGGCTGCATACAACAAAGGTGAAGATGACAATATCACTTTATACTTGCATTTTGCTATAGCGAGTTCAAAACACTCTCAAATAATTATCTCATATTATACCCTTCCCCCACTATTTAAACCTACAATTATGTATTGATGAAACTTTGTTTGAATTTTATCATCCCAAAATTTAGAACAAAAAATATTTCTCCTAATCCGCTCATAAATCTCACTTCTAACTTTATAAATTTATCTCAAGTTCTAAACATTTAGAATTTTTATATTCTGGGTTTCAGCAAAACCAAGAAAGATAATAATGAAAAATAAGGAAAAGTTGCTTTTCACCAATTTTCTAATTTATAAAATATCATACATTTCATTTTGATTCATTTTTATGGAAACTAAAAAAAAATGCTTTGTATATGTTTATAATGTGAATATCAACTAATTTAAAATATGCTGATCCCTATGTATACTTCCACACTGTAGTATATAGTATCCTTCAAGAATAATTTGTCTTCCATTTCTTTAAAAGACAAACACCTAATTTAAAATATGGAGATTTATATTTTAGTGAATCTAACAACATATGTGCTAAATACCTGATGATGAAAGCCAGATTCTGCAATAATAATATTTAAACTTGTAATCTGTTAAATTTTTAATCTGTTTGGTGTCAACCCAGATCAGCAGCTCTCAAAAATAATGCAGAATCTGAGAAGGTAAGTTAAAGTGTGCTTGCATTACACTCTTTATGTTCTGAAATATAATTAATTATACAGACCTGACTTTCAAGCGTTGCATAAATATGCACCATTGGCACAATAAAAAATTTAAGTGGACACTTGATGTTATATATTTCACATAGCTCAATTAAGTAAATCAAGAGGTGCAACATGACAGACACGGAAGACAGGAAACTTGCACCGTGTAGCACGCACTGTACAACTTTAAATTATATTTTTAAATTTTCCTTTTTGCATTTAACAAGTCCCACATTTGGGAAATGTCAGCTGACTCTGAGACGTATGATGGGTTAAGTTCTGATTTCACCCCTTTTTTTCCCACTTTGGTATCAGTGTTTATTTCTGCTGAATGGTATGGTGGAGCACAGTAGAATAAAGTTCCCTGGTTGAATGTAAATGACAGGCTCCTAATCAAACTCATAGTTAAAAATTTTCTAACAGTTCTTTTTGTGGTGGGAGAGGGCAGCAGATGTTGCTTGTTGTTAATAAGCTGTAAAATGACTATATTAAAAAACTAGGGTTAAATAATATTGCAAAATACGGAAGTTCTGCCTCCTGAAGACATTGACCACAGTCCTCATTTTACACAACCAGAGATGGTGGTTCAGTTCCTGAGTCTGAATATAGTCAGTATCCCTCATAATACTATGTATATATAATTGTGACGTTCATGTTCACATATTTCTCAACATCATCCTCATCGATCAGGTGTGAAATGAAAAATGACTGGGTCAAACACTACTTGGTGGCAGCTTCAAAATCAACGCACGTCTTTGATGGTAAGTTTTTACACTAATGTCCTCAGAATGCAGAAGGCGCAAAAGGCCCAATGTAAAAATCTCTTTTTAGGAGCAGACCCCAAAATTATGATTCTACAAATTATGTGGGTGTCCACATTCAGATTCACAGAACATCAACCCCAAAGAAACATGAAATCACTTCCAGCTGAGTGTTATTCCTTAATCCATCTTCAGGCCACAATCCTATATTACAATTAACTATCAAGTTCACATCCTCATACTGCATGAAAATGAACATGTATCTTAATCCTGAAACACAGATTTGTATTTTTCTCATATTAAGTGCTATCTTCCAACTTTGAAAAAAACTTAATCAAGCGTTCATGAAATATTCCTTAGTTCCTTGAGAATGAATCTGAGAAATTTCAATAAGAAGTTGCATTTTAAAAGGATGATATAGTTATACTCCTTCTGAAGAAAGAGAGTTACAAAACAAAATTGAACAAAATAAAAGTATCATCAAATAAGATCCTTGTCTCATTTAGCATATTAGTATAGAGCAAGGGAGAAGTCTCTAGTTTAATGATGCTAAAATTGACTTTTCGTAGCAAATTTGTCCCTTAATAAATAGAGTATTTATGTTTATTGAGTCAGAGAACCACAAAAGGAAGCCTATAATTCAAGTATTTTATTGAGCTAGTATTTATAATCCTGGTATGCGTGTCACACTCTATAAGACACAACAGATTATATGTAGTATACAATCGATAAGCGATGGAGCTAGCATTCCAGTGCCATTTCTCTAATGACATCCCTATGAAATAAACTATGAAGAAAATAAATGGGGTAAAGGAATAGAGAGTGACACGGGACAGAGGTGAGAAGGAGATTATTTTAAACAGAGGAATTAAGGAAGACCACTTGAAGAAGGCATGACCTCTTTTACCAGGTTACTCAATCTGCCTTGTCAGTTAAGAAGAGCCAGAGGGGTTAGCTATTCCCTATCTATAGATAAAGAAAGAAATGCATAACAAAGACTTGTTATTTTGTCTGTGATCTTCATTCTGTAATTCAATAAACATTAAGTGCTTGCAGTATGTCAAGCATTGTGATAAGCCTTCAGTTTATTAAGAAGAAAAAGAGAAAGATCTTGCCCTGACTTTGAAGGAAACATAAAAGGAAACCAATGATTATAGTATATTATCATACTTAATAATAAGTGACAACGGTTTCCCATAGGAGAGGTGACCAGGTAGAATGGCTGGTAAGTTTTTTTGTTTTTTGTTTTTTTTCCTTTCTGTTTTGCAGGTTAGTTAGTTAGTGATCACATGGCAAAGAGATGATAGAGGTGTGACTGGAAATCAGACTTCCTGCTCCTCAGCCAAGTTTGCTTTTCAGTAATTCTTATGACTTTCATAAATTGATTTAATTCTGATATAATGCTACTATAAAAAGGAAATCTGTTTTCAATATTCATTAAAGCACATGATAATCCAGAAAAGAGATAACTAAAAAGAAGTCTGTAAAGAAAAATCCACTTTTAATGTTCTCATGTTCAGAGACTAGAGTTTAAAAAGAGAAAGTTCATGAACATTAATGAATGACAGTGAAAGGAATACTGGGAAAGCAAGATACCATTCACCTTCTTCATGGGGTAACTACTCACATATTTCTTGAGTGTTGTATTCTTAACTTCACTATCCTTTTTCAAATCCTTCCATCATCTGCTCCTTTCCCTACTTTCTACTTTTACCAAATTCCTATTCTATATCCTTCCACTCTCTCCAATCAAGAATGGTGCCAATGAAGAGCCCCAATCCCAAATGTGTGTCTTGTTTCAGAACTCTGCTGAGATGGCTGACAAAATGAGAAGAATGCTGGCTGCCAGATGGAACCTAGCCAAACAATCCAACCATCTATAACCTTCACCTCAGTCCTCAGTAATAGATCTGGCCTCCCAAAGGAAGCCATCACAGGGAGAGGAGAAAAGAAATTATGTTAACCAGTAGTAGGGTCACTGTATAATTTATTGTCCAAACCAGGCCATTTTCACAAGTAGAAGGGTGTGCTGTGAATAATTCCAAAAGTACAAAACATATACCTGAGATTTCCCAAGCAAACCAGAATGTATGGCCACACTAGTCGGTAGTCACCAAGAATCACTTTTCAGCCACACTCTTGGTGACAGTATAGATAGATAACCACTGCACTCACCAAAATGAAGGCTGACAACATCAAACAAACCACTGAGGGCAAGAAAAAGAACTAAGGAAAACATCTGCCTTCTCTTTATTTTGTTGATAACAGTTATTTCTGTTTGTAAAGATACTATTTCAAAATAGTATAAAGATTTTGACTGTGTAAATCTTGAAAACATTGGTAATAAATATGTCTACTTCACAAGAGAATTTCAAATGTAAAAACTGTCAGGTTCTGCATTTTAAAATTGCTTATTGTTTTGATAGATAAGTTCCAAATTAAAGAACTCCCTTTCACCATCCATTTGGCTTAAATTGCAATGAAATTTTATATTTGGGAGTAAGAGAAATTGGGTCAGAATCCTACCATATTCCATTTTACTGCATTCCTGTTAACCTTTGAGACAATTAATGAGGAAAACCTATGTAAAAACAGATCCCCTTCCCCACCGAGCCACTACTGTATGATGGTGACACATCCATAAGGAATTGACCCATACTCAAGAGCTTGCACACAGCCTCTAGAGTCTAGATTAAATTTCCAATACATGTGAGGCCAGTGGTTCCAGTTGCCTCTTGAACTACCTCAGGTCCAGCCATTTTTAGCAGTGCACCCAGTCTCTGCTCCAGCACCTACCTCCGGAAACTGTTGTGAGTGAATCACCATTCTTTCTCTGACCTACTATCCCCACCCACCTTTGTTTTTTGTTTTGACTTTGACATATCGAAAAATAAAATACCTTATCAGCATTCAAAACATGATATAGGAAGTTTTAAAAGAGGTTTTTCCATCAAAACTAATAATTCGGAACTAAAGTCCTAATTGGGACAGGTAAAGGGACTTAGCTTGGAGAAGAGACAGCCGATGATAACTTGGTAACAAGATGTAACTTTAGAGGGCTACGTCAGGGATTCCCTGAGTGACACAAATGGTTAATGAGCTTGGCAGCTAATTCAAAGGTTGGCAGTTAAGTCCACCCAGAGACACCTTAGAAGAAAGGCCTGGCAATCTACTTCCAAAAAATCAGCCACTGAAAATCCTATGGAGCACAGTTATATTCTGACACATATGAGGCTGCATGAGTCAGAATTGACAAGACAGGTGAGTTAGTAAACAATTGACTAGAACAGAAAAAATCAAAATAGTCTCAAATTTGACAAAGAATTTTCTTGGTGGGGGGAACTAATTAGCTGCCAGAAATATGCACCACTATAACACTTTATCATGAATAACTTCTCTTGGAGAATTTTAAGAACATAGCAGTTATATTTTCTTCTGAGTTATCTTAAGAACAGATTTTCCATGGCAAAATGGTATAATGGCTTTCCAAATTTTAATCCCAAACAGACACCCTGGTAATTTTATCAAAGTCTCTTCATATTGAATGTATTGCAAAATTTAGAAATTATAGTACCTATAAGAGATCACTTCCCAACACATTTTCTTCTAAAGAATTATTTCAAATTATTGCTCAAAGAAATTAATGACCATATGATATAACAATATTTCTCCTTAAAGGCAACAGCCATTTCTCTGAGCCTTGCATATAATAAGTGTTCCATTAATATTTGATGAATAAACTACTGAGCAGTGTAAAAATGAACCTAGGAAGGAGAAGACAGGATATTCAGCCTAGCATAGACTGGAATCCATTGGGTACTTTATAATCTTGGACTAAGTTTACACAGGATATAAAAATTATAATACATAATATGAGATTATTTTACAGATGATATTTCTTGCTGGCTTACACTTCTTATTATAATAATTCATTTATATTCACAATAAATTCTTTACTTAAAAGTACAAATAATCCTGAAATCAGCTATGATTATGGTTTCCTATATAAATCAGAGTTGAAAGAGGTTTTTCAGTGTTCTCATTACATAATCTTAAGATTCTTGGCAAACACCAAAGAAGAATTTCAGATTCACTAGTCCAGTATCACTAAGTATACTGTCTGTCCCATCAAATTTTTATTGGTCACTAAATTACCATTCTCTTATTAAAGAATTTTTATAGAGATTATATAATGATATAGACCTATGGAATTTTAGAATTAGAAAGAACATTTGAAAGCATGTTATTAGAAGAACAGATGTTGATGTAGTGAATGGCTTTGAAGATGAGGAAACTGTTAACAGATTGAGATTATATAATTTGTCCAAGATCATACAGCTTGCTAGGGAAGTAGAATAAAGGCAGATTTCCCTTAAATAGGGGCTAGTTCATAGTCTGATGTTTCTTTCTACCATACTGCTTTGTCCAACTTGATTTCCAGTTTCTATTATATGAGATGAGTCATAGAACTGAGAAAAACTTCAAGACTTCTCCTTCTTATAACTTACTAGGAGCAGAAGCCACCTATCATTTGATTTTTCTTAGAATGAGAGATAATATAAACACTCTAACTACCTCTCAGAGATATTGTTAAGATAAGTGGAGTAAAACTAGAAATATTTAATGCATGTTGGGTGGCATGAATCGTTAATGCTCTCAGTTGCTAACCAAAAGGTTGAAGGTCTGAGTCTACCAGAGGAACCTCAGAAGAAAGACCTGGTGATCTAGTTCTGAAAAATCAGCCATTAAAAACCAACAGAACACAGTCCTACTGTAACGTACATGAAGACACCGTGAGTCAAATCTACTGGACAGCAACTGGTTTTGTTTATTTCTTCATTGTTAAGAGATCAGGGAAACAACACAGTGTCCAATCCAATGTTGTACAGTGCTATACTTGCCTTTAATACTATATTACATTTCTTTTTACACTGTGTTTAGGCTAACAAAGATTGATAATAAAGTTTTCCTGCAACTAATAGTAATAGAAGCCAGAGGAAGAGAAGCCAGACAGCAATTAAACTGCTGTTGCAAACAACAAAAAGTGGCCAAGACATGCACACACACATTTTCAAATGGCTAAACAGACTGATTCTGAATGTGCTTTTTGACATACTCCAAGACACTGACATTGTGAGTAGTAACTGCTGGTACATATTTGACCTATGCACAAAGGTGGATCAGATTTGCGTACTCTTAGGGAACTCCCTGGCATTGAAATCTCTACTGGCTCATCAAATGTGATTGATTTCTTGTCAGCCTAATGAAGTATAAGCTTTCATTTTCCTTATTCATTAGCTTATATACACTCCTGCCAAAGACCTCTTAGAGGCCTTACTTTGCTAAAGCAGGAAACTAAGAAGTCTCCAGATGCAGTTTTGCTTCCCAAGAGACATTCCACTCTTTGGCAATACAGTTCATTATCTCTTCAATCACACTGCCTTCTGTGGAATGCGTGGTGCATGGTGCAGGATACAAGTTTTGATACAGTTTTAGTATGTATTTTGTAAAGATTGGTTTGCTAGGGAATAACACATAAAAATCATGTTTTCAAACCCTTTTCATAGTTGTTGAATTTCCAAACCAAATCTACATTTTCCGTAAAGAAATACATGTCTCTCACCTCACTCCCAGCCACCTTAATATTTTAAGTCCCTTGAAAACAGGTTTTCCCCTGCAACAACTTAATTCCCTAATCTCCTCAATCTTGTTCAGAATATCAACCATTATTAAACCTTACTAGATTGTCCTTAATGTTTTTTTTTTTTTTCTTCTATATCTATTTTTATCCTTTGGATTCTGAATTTAATAAGAATTATTCTTCTAACAAATATAAGTAAATGGACACATGTTGTAGGGATTTTCTTTTTTGTTCTGCCTTTTCATGAATGCAGAAAGAAAATGTAAATCTCATTGTGGATAACAACTAAGTTATATGGTTGACTGGCTGTTCGGAGATGTTAGGTTGCCACACTATTTCCATGAGTTGGAAACTCCCTCTTCTTGTGCTATGTTCATTACCAGGATGCTCATTCAGACAGGGAGAGCCAAGCCTCACAGAACAGCAGCACCTGTTATCAGTTAATTTGTATCACTCCTTAACCTTGATCCCCTCAGTTCTGACAGGTTTGGATCTATTGTAAAGAAAGAAATGTATGAGAAACCTTATTTTTTAAAAAAATCCCAGCAAAGTCCAGAAAGCATCATGAATACATTAACACCATAGCAAAAAGGAGCTAAGGGGAGTTTCACCAAATGAGACCTCATAGTGTAATAGGATCCCATCCTGTAAACCTGTTGCCTTTGAGTCGATTCTGATTCATAGCGACCCTATAGGACAGAGTAGAACTACCCCATAGGGTTTCCAAGGAGCAGGTGGTAGGTCTGAACTGCCAGCCTTTTGGTTAGCAGCTGAGCTCTTAACCACTCTGCCACCAGGGCTAATAGAATCAGCAACATGTATTTTCTTCTTACGCGTCGAAGAACTAGTGCCAATGCTCTGTGGACCCAGGGATGCTGCTATAAGGGAGCATAGATATATTTGTCTAGGGCAAAGTAAATTAAGGAGGTTGTGAACTCATGGAAGAGCCTCTATTTCTAAGAGTTACAGGCTGTTGTTAGGTGCTGTCAAGTTGGTTCCAACTCATATCGACAGAACAAAACACTGCCTGGTCCTGCACCATCCTCACAATCTTTGCTGTGTTTGAGTCCATTGTTGCAGCCACTGTGTCAATCCATCTAATTAAGGGTCTTCTTCTTTTAGCTGACCCTCCTCTTTACCAAGCATGATGTCCTTCTCGAGGGACTGGTCCTTCCTGATAGCATGTCCAAAGTACATGAGACTGTCTCACCATCCTCGTGTCTAAGGAGCATTCTGGCTGTACCTCTTCCAAGACAGATTTGTTTGTTCTTCTGGCAGCCCATGGTATATTCAATATTCTTGTCAAACCATAATTCAAAAGTGTCAATTCTTTTCTGTCTTCCTTATTCATTATCCAGCTTTTGCATGCATATGAGGCAATTGAAAATACCATGGCTTGGGTCAGGCACACCTTAGTCCTCAAAGTGACATCCTTGCTTTTCAACACTTTAAAGATGTCTTTTGCAGCAGATTTGCCCAGTGCAATATGTTGTCTGATTTCTTGACTGCTGCTTCCATTAGCGTTGATTGTGGATCCAATTAGAATGAAGTTCTTGACAATGTCAATCTTTTCTCCATTTATCATGATGTTGCTTATTGGTTCGGTTGTAGGGATTTTTGTTTTCTTTATTGAAGTGTAATCTATACTGAAGGCTGTAGTCTTTGATCTTCATTGGTAAGTGCTTCAAGTCCTCTTCACTTTTAGCAAGCAAGGTTATGTCATCTGCATATCACAGGTTATTAATGTTTCTTTCTCCAATCTTGATGCCGAGTTCTTTTTCATATATTCTGCTTCTTGGATTATTTGCTCAGCATACAGATTGAGTAAGTATGGTGAAAGGATACAACCCCAATGCACACTTTTCCTGACTTTAAACCACTCATTACCCCCTTGTTCTGTTTGAACAACTGCCTCTTTGTCTGTGTACAGTTTCCTCATAAGCACAATTAAGTCTTCTGGAATTCCTATTCTTCAAAATATTATCCATAATTTGTTACAGGCTAAAAATAAAATAGGTTCAATATAAATAGTAAGAAGCCTGAGAGAAAATCATGATTGATAAATCCTAATGATTAAGGTATACTAGGGGTGCTGTTATGGAGCCCTGGTGGTGCAGTGGTTAAGTGCTCAGCTGCTAACTGCAAGATGGGCAGTTCAACTGCTAACTGAAAGATCGACAGTTCAAACCCACCAGCCACTCTTCGGGAGAAAGATGTGGCAACCTGCTTTCATAAAGACTGCAGGCATGAAAACCCTATGGGACAGTTCTACTCTGTTCTACAGGGTTGCTATGAGTCAGGATCAACTCAGCAGCAATAGGTTTGGTTTTTGTTTTTTAGAAGTGCTAATAGTATATCTCATATCTTATGAGGTAAATAACATGGATAGCAAGTGACTCCCTTGAAATGACCTTTTGTGCCACCAAAAGGAACCTCCTCAGGGCAAAGATCTTGGGCTTATCTTTACAGCCCTTGTGAAAACACTGGTCCTTACATAGAGGCAATGCTCCAAAATATTAATTAAACAAATGAAGAATCAATGAATCATTCAATCAATGAAATTATTCACTGAGGTATAAAAATAGAATAAAAGAATTTCATAGAATCTGCTCCAGAAGGATACTTGGTCTGCAGCAGTGGCAGTTATTTTGTTCTGAGGCCAAGAGCAGGAAGACAAGAAGAAAAGAACAAATATGTTTAGAAATAAAGAAGATCAAGCCTAGAAACAAAAGCACAAGTTGAAATGTGTTTAAACCAATTATGTCATCTCTAAAGACAAATTAATATATTTCATATTCACACTAACTGCTTGAGAATCTTCCATGTGGAGGAGAAAACCGATCCAGGTTTCAGAATTCATGCTGGAGAAACCTGCTCCAAACAAAAGCCACAATGGGAAATGTGGATTTAGTTCCATCCTTTTACATGGCCAATAGAAAGTAGGTCGCCAAAAGAGAGTAAGTAGTTTGCTTTGAAAATAAAGTCCAACTGTAGTTTTGTAACCTGTTAGTGGTTTTGTTTGATTATGTAACATTTTAGGAAAATAAACTGTATTGTTTACAAAATGTTTAGCTTTCTACAAGCAGCACAATAAACAATGAGTGAAAAAAAAAGGATGTTGACAAGTAAATGTGAAATTCTAGCACCATGTTACATCTCAATAATTGTACATATTGGTGGAAGCAGCAATAAGCACAGTCCATCTGTCACATTTCACTTAATCTGTTCACAAAATGGAAGCCTCTGTGAAAACGCACTTTCCTCTCAAAGTCGTCAGAGGAGAATTAGGAAGCATGTATTCCTGTCCCAACTCTGCCAGCAACCAGCTGTGTGACCGTCACTAAATTATTTAACTTCTCTCAGCTTTAAGGCCTGATCAGTATAGATGAGGGAGTTTACATGATCTCTAAAATGCCTTCCATCTCTAGACAGTATTTTATGTTTTAGTTACAGAAATTAGTTTAAAGACCATAATATTTAACTACAGTTTTACAAATAGTTACCAGAAATGATTAGTCTCTCTAGTCATTGTAGATTTTTATCATGAAAACTTGCCATTAGTTCATCTGTACGCCAGACTCACCATTTAACCATCCCCATCTCTCTACCTGGACTTCCAGTCTCTGAGTGAATTGGCCTATCATTTGTCTATTTTAATTACCTTTAAATTTCCCCTCCTTCCATGATTCCATGGCTAGTTTCCCAAAAGGAAGAAAAAAAGGGGTAGAAAATAGTGACTTTCTATCAGCAAACTTTTACTAAACTTGCCCTAATGTCTATCAGGGCTTCTGCCCACAGGGTCATTGTTGTTTTGGGTAACAGCATGTCCCAGAGACATAAGCAATTTAGAATTCATATGATAGAGACTGGCGGTTATAATTCTGTGTCATTGATGGTGACTTTAAAGTAGTAAGCATTATTTTCATTACAGCTGTCATCATCACCATCATCTTTACCTTCTACAGATTCTGCTTGACTTTGTATAGTGTTCAAAAAGATATTATGCAAATTGGGCAAAAGGCAGGGATCTTCTCTTGGCAACATGATTTCCTTCTTGGGAACTAAGTGTCCATGGAAGACTCAGTAGGAAGTCAAATGATCACTTGCCTTTGGTTTTGGCATGTGCCTGCCCTTGAGCTGCTATGATATAAATGTAGAAAAATGACCTCATCTCAAACAAGCCAAGTCATATTACTCTGCTCTTAAGATTAAAATCAGATGTTTTCTTAAGTATCCGAGGGAGGCAGCATACAGCTGTTCTCTTTCAGTTAAGGAAAGAGCAAAAAGAAATGTGGTTGGTCTATACTGGGTTTCTTATAAGTGCTTCCTGATTGAAAAGGGTTAGGAGAACTAAGGAACAGCAACAACAAAGAATGAAAAGATTTTCACACATCAATTCTCTGCCTCCCTTCCAATTGTAATAGCAGTTTTTTGGTTTGTTTGCTTGTTTGTTTTTGTTTTTTTAAGAATAAGACTATTTTGGGGAGTACACCAAATTTAAATTTCACCTGATTCAGAATTTTACCATGTCTAGTCTCGGTGGCTATGAGTCGGAATCGATATAACGGCAAAGGATTCGGTTTTTTTGGTGGTGTCTTAGTTGAGCTTTTTCAAAACCATCTCAAAAGCCACCTTGGAAATTTATGCCCCAAACTGCTGATCTAACCTTCACTTATTTTACCAAAGACTCTGTTAGCAGAGTGATGACTGACATGATTTCAGTGGCTCCATGAAGACCAGCTGCTCTATCTCAGCCCCTGCCAACTTATGTGTGATATTGTGTAGTTTGAGCTTCACTTCTTTAATAAGACTTTTATCCTTGTAAAAATACAACTAAGGAGCCCTGGTGGTGCTCAGGGGTTAAGGGCTCAGCTACTAACCAGTAGGTAGGTGGTTAAAACCCTCCATGGGAGAAAGATGTGGAAGTCTGCTTCTGCTAAGATTTACAGCCTAGAAAACCCTATGGGGCAGTTCCACTCTGTCCTATAGGGTCGCTACAAGTCAGATTCAACTAGGCGGCACACATCAACTAGTGCAATACCGTGAGAAAAGGGACAAAAAGCACAAAGGATAGAATATGAAAAATTAATGCAGCCTTATTCTGTTACTTTTCGCCAATCTCCCAAAGGTTAACACTTCCAGATGTTAACTGTTATTTAATCCTCAGTGTAAATATGTTTGTTTCCTCAACTAGACAGAAAAATTCTTAAGGATAGAGAAAATGTCTTATTCACGGTACCTACCCTTGACCCTTTCTGTTTCAAACTCCCCTCTGCCCCACTAATCAGCAAGTATACCTGACTCATACTAGGTGCTCTACAAATGTATCCAATTGCATACAATTAAATAGAATTCCATTTTTGTTTCTTTCCAACCCTGATTGTCATCACATTATCGAGGTAATGAAGAATGTAGCATGGCCTAAAACTTGCTTTGAAGATAATAATGAAAGAAATAATTTGGAACATTTTACTATTAATAGCCAGACCTTGGTACCAGCTGTAAAATTTCTCTTATGTAGCTCTTCCTCCCAATGGTAGATTAAGGCTAGTGAGTGCTCTTTTATCTATTAAACTATTGGTTTTCCCTGAGGCATAATCAATTCTAAGAAGTTCTGAGTACTTTTCAGTTCACCAAGTTTTCCTGGACACTGCTTTTAGAATTTCACTGATAGAAAAGTATCATGCTGTATATCTTCTAAGTGTGCTCACAGATGCCCTGTTCAAACTGTCAGAATAGCATCACCCCAATTTTACGTTACTGATTTGGCAAATATAAATTTTCTTTAAATACAGGTTTTGGTATTATTCCTCCCAAGAAAAATGCACTAGTAAAAAATATAGAATAGTATGGTTTTCTAATATCATTGCAGCTGTTGGTTTGTCATTCTCTTTAGAATAAATGGGGGCACAATGTTCTCCAACTAATTTTATTAGAATCTGGAAACACCTAATATTAAAAATAAAGGTCACTTCTTTGACCTCCCTGGTCGTAACTTTTTAATTTATGTCTTATTTTAGCACCCATTTCTGTAAGCCCCACTTAGCATTGAACTGAGATATCTGGTTCTGTCTTTTTATATAATAAAGAAGACTTAAAATAACTAACTTCACTCTTGCTGTTAGAGAGAGGTTTTTAGTAATTGGGCTCACCTAACCCTTAACAATCTACTTGGAGAAAATTTAATTGATAGTCAAGAGCAATTCAGATCATCACCCCAAAGGACTTTTTAAGAATACATGAAAAGCATATGACTTTGCTTGGATTCCAAGAAAGGGAAAGAGAGAGGTTTTTTGTTTTTTTTTTTTTTAAATTAAGTACACAATTAGGTAGGTAATCCTGATTGCCTAAATCAAAGCTTATGGTGTTACCAAGCTGAATGAAATTTATTACATGAAAGCCTCTTTCATGGCTAAATTAGTTTTTACACACTAATATTGGTCACACAACCTACAGGAGTAACATTACATGCTGATTATTACTGTCCATCCAAACACCTAGTGCAAATATTTAAGACTATCCCCATGGAGGAAGACCAATTAGACCTCCCTTGTTTTTCCACAGTAAATACACAACACACAACCAGGCACCCAGCAGACAGATGAATGATCCTTGTCTTTCATAGGCTTATATTCCTCAACTGGCACTCTTAACATGGCATCAATAGACTTCTAAGGGGTATCTTTGTAGGCTGAAAATTCTCTTTAAGCCTCATAAATTGCACGTCAAATATCATGCATGTGTATCTATGTTCATTTTCTTGAAAGAGGCTCCAAAGCTTTCACCAGCTTCTCTAAGAAGCTGATGACCACAAATGTTGAAGAATCTCCACCTTCCTTTGTGCACTTGTACCAGATCTGGGCCTAGAAGAGCTCAGTACCTGAGTCATGTTGGCCAGACACATGTGCCAGTGACATGCCTATATCCCTCTCTCCTAAGCTATTGCTTCTCAAACTTTACAAATGACTGGATTTTTTAATTCAGCAGGTCTCAAATGGGACTAAGATTCTGCATTTCTAACACGCTCCCAGGGAATGCCAATGCTCCTGGTCCATACACCACACTTCAAGTAGCAAATTCTGTGTTTCATGTCACTTAAGCCCTGAATCAATCACAGGCTAATCAAAAGCAAACACCTACTGAGCATCCATTCCTGCCAGATGCTATGGCAATAGCAAAGGCATATAATCTTTGCATGACAATTTTCACAATTTAAGTGAAAAGTCTAGTTAGGTGAACAGAAATCAGCAAGTTATATCAGATTGGTTGTACTAAACATAGATTTTTGTGGTATAGCTCATGTTCTTAAGAATTTAAATTAAAGGAAAGAAAGGCATATCTCCTAGGGAGAAGAATTATTGGAAGGAGGTAGGATCTGAGCTTGAACTTGAGGGTACATAAGATTTCAAGTCAGAAAAAGGACAGTTCAAGGATGTCCATATAACCCAGATTTCAGCACTAGAAATAAATTTGGGACAGTGAGGAAAGTAGCCTGATTAAAGTTAGTTTGGGGATAGAATAGAACCCAAAGATAGCTGATAAGAATATCTTAAACTTTTAGGACTAGTAGTAATTATAAACATTATTTCTTACATAAAATTTGAGCTGTATTGCATAGCATCTAGGTAGTTTTTTTGTTTTAATATTCAGTTCATGCTGGAAATATTAAGGCTAGCCATGGCACTTTGGAAAAACCAAGAAGAAAAATCATTAAGAGTGAATTCATAAAAGGTATGATTACATTTTGTTGTCAATTTCAGTAACTGGATCCATTTCTTTGCTTTATTTTACTCAAATTATTTTCCAATACTTCACAAATATTTAAGAGAAATAAATTAGTCGGTTGTACAACATTAAAATGCACTAAACTTTCTTAATAGAGGATTAAAAATAATTTGTGGGTCTTATGAAAATTTTGATGAGAATGGGTTGTGTTAATGGTTTTCCTAAAATAAGTGAGTACAGCCTTAGAAACCCTACGGGGTAGTTCTACTCTGTCCTATAGGGTCACTATGAGTTGGCATCGACTTGACAGCCGTCGATTTTTTTTTTATGATTCAGGGAGTGAATACATCTTGATTCAAAGCTCAGCTTTTCCACTGAGTATTAGTTCTCTCAGCTGTATAATGTTGTTGTTACCTGCCATCAAATAGACCCTCAACTCATGGAGACACCGTATAAAACAGAAGGAAATACTGCCAGTCCTGTGCCATCCCCATGATTGATTACAGATCAGACCATTGTGATCCATAGGATTGTCATTGGCTGACTTTTGGGTGTAGATTGTCAGGTCTTTATTCCTAGTCCATCTAAGTCTGGAAGCTCTGCTGAAGAAACCTATTCAGCAACATGCAAGGTGGTGACTGTATATAAAATGAGCAGGGAATCAAACCTCGGTCTCCCGCGTGAAAGGCAAAAATTCTACCACTGAACCACCACTGCTTTCCAGCTGAAAAATGAACAGGCTGAATAGGTGGCTTCTAAGACCAGGCAGTGTTTTGTTCTTTTGCACATAAGGTCACTATGAGTCAGAACCAACTCGACGTCATCTAACAACAATATACTTAAAAAGTCTAAAATCATGTGACGATAACGTTTAAACATCTTTTTCTATATTTTAAAGCATTGGTGGTGGGGGCTGTTCCTAACAAGAAATAGACACCAGAGGGTCTACTGAGTAAATAAAGTCAACTTTCTATTTCAGAGTCAAGTTATCTTTACAGTATAGCCCGCAAGAATGTTCAGGATGGGAAGATTCTAAGCAGAGTTTCCAGGAGGAGCACTCTCTCTGCTTCCACCTGAAATAAGAAAACACATCAAGGTCATGTCTAGATCTCTCAGATAAATGCCTGATTAACCCCTCAGAAAGTCCAAATCCTGCAGGAGTCTAGGTTACCTTTTGCTCACTGTGCCTGTTTGTATATACATGGGTTATGTCAGGCCCATATGTAGCCTTTCTGTCTTCATGTGTTTGAGCGTGTCCCCTGCTCAAAATCAGGAAACTTCTCCACTCCACAAACTGCTTCACAAACACAAGTTTTCCTAAGCAGCTCTCCTTAAGCACAAACTCATGGTCACCAATGGTGACCTATTGATTAGTAAGGATCTGTGAGGATGAGAAGTAGTGCATATTATAGTGATTGGGAAAGGATATGTTTAGGAGCATAAGGCTCTGTCTCACTGATGAGCCTGTAAAACCAGGGGTAGCATGGGCCCAGCGGCACCTGAGCAACATAAGGAAGAAACCCAAAATCTACAGGAGTGTATCAAAACGTGGGGAAATACTGGACACCCAAATTAAGGCCACCCACTTCACAGTTGCACCATCCTCAACCCTGTGTGTGTCTCTGTATAGAAGGTATAAAGAGATTCTAGAGTCTTTGCACAGATTTGAATAACATAGGCAAAGAAATATGCAGCAAAGGAACACCAGACTGGCAACAGTCTAGCTCCGCAGCCTGTGTGAAGAGGGACTTTTTTTATCAGAATCTTTGTTGTGCTATTAATTAACGTTTGTTAGGGTTAGCATTGTATTCATATGGGTTCAGGAGAAAGGAATGTACACATGAGTGGCTTGTGCTTTTTAATCTGTTTACTCCTTTTATGTCTATTTGAAAGAACATCATGCAAAACGGAACTATAAAAATGGAGAGCCAATGGGGATGGATCTGCTGCCCTGAGATTTTGCCTGGAGTCGACCATTCAGCACCTGGCCACAAGCCGATTGACGTCAGCTGCAATATTTGACTTCACCAGGAGCCTGGCCTGAGGAAAAAAAAACTGTCAGATAAGCCCCCAGAATTGACTTAGAACTCAGTCAGAGAAATGTTCTCTGGGCAAGAGCTATTTCTCCTCTTCCTCTGCATCCCACAGAGATGATCAGAGCCCAGAGTCTGCTTTGATGTCAGTAAGAACTTGGCAACCTGATCGGTTTCATGGGGTGCAGAATAAGACAAGCAAGAAGCATAGAGGGGAGCCCCTGCCAACTATGAAAATTTCTAAAATGTAACTAAAACACACACAGAGATGCAATACATAGCACTCGCGCACGCATTTTGCAGACGAGAAATGAGATCAATATAATATCAATATCTTTGTTTCTCTCAATGCACAGATTCTATTGGAAGATATAGCAGAATGCAGGGTTGGAAATGAACCAATTCTGCTTCACAAAGAAGAGAAAATAATTTCGGCTTCTGATAGACAAAGTAAAGAGTAGTAAAGATGAGAGATGTGGTAAACTCATTAGGAATGCATTGCTTGCCTTCATTTCTGTTTAATATTTCTTAAAGCTATAAAATTGTATTATGTTAATGTAATGTACGGGCCAAGTTATAACGGTAGCTAATGTGATTACTTCTCACTGTGCAACGAAGCATTCAGTAAAGCTGCAGACCAATAGCGTGCCATTCAGTTCAGCTTTTCATGACGTATGGTGGTTTAGGAGCTATGTACATGTCATAGATGTGATGGTGACCCTTCCATCCGCAGAGACTTCCTGGATCCCACAGGAGTTGCCTGCCTTAGGATTCAATATTAATGTAACCAAGTCTTGCCTAGAACCACTCTCAGAAGCCCTGATTTATTAAGCAGAAATGAGGAATATCTACTTTGTATCTCTTCTTTTCAGATAGCGTCCTTCTTTCCCTACACTACCTCCACCATAAAACAGGTGACTACTCCTATGGTGCAGTTGGCTTAGCAGACAAGAAAGAGTAGTCAAAAATACAATTTCACAGTGAGGCAGGGGCAAAATCTTGGAGGATCTTAAGTGCCAGGCAAAGAAAACGGCATTTAAAAAAGATTAACAAAGAACCACATGGGAGATTGAGTCAAAAGGAGGAAGCACAGAGAGGCCAGCTTGGAGAAAATCATCCTAGACTGAAGTGAGGTGATGAGGACCTGCAGGAGGTAAAAGCAGTGAGAATGAAAATGATGTCAATGTGAATAGGATGTTATGTAGAGACATCCGTGATAGTAACAGCTAACATTTTCGTGGCACTTACTATACAGTTAATGTACTAGGCTGCTAACTGAAAGGTTGCAGGTTTGTGTCTATCCAGAGGGTCCTAGGAAGAAAGGCCTGGTAATCTACTTCTGAAAAATCAGCCTTTGAAAACCCTATGAAACACAGTTCTACTCTGAAACATGGGAAGTCGCCGTTTGAGCCAGAATCAACTTGATGGCAGCTGGTTTATTTTAAAGTACTTTATGCATATTAACCCATAACCTGTTTTCTTTGCGTCGATTCCGACACATAGTGACTGCTATGAGTAGCACTGCACTATAGGGTTTTGAAGGAGTGGCTGGTGGATTCGAACTGCTGACTTTTTGGTTAGCAGCCATAGCGCTTAACCACTGTGCCACCAGGCGTATGTGTAATGTGTACCGATAATTATGCATATTACACATATTTAATTCTTATATCTCTGTGTGGTGGGAACTGCTATTACTCAGATTTCATAATGGAGGAAATAGAGGCAAAGAAGAATTAAGAAACTTGTAAAGATCATACAAATTGTTGGCAGTAGAGCTAAGATGTGAACCCTACCCTTGACCAATGTATGATATAAAGTCTCCTGCCCCTCATCATAAATAATCATTCCAATATGCTCCCATAAGCTTTTATATAATAGCACAAAATAAAACATTATCAATTATTTCACAAATGTGGGAGAGACAATTACTTGACCTTAATGTCGTAAGGCACAAGGCTCCAGTCAGTGTAGTTTCCCCACATCAATCCCCTTGAAACAAACATGGCTTAGGCACTGGCAGAACACTTGATGACTTCCCCATGTAAGTAGAGAACCAATGCTTGAGGAGAATCACTGATTTTCCTCAAGAGGCAACTCCTTCTCCAGTGCTTAGAAATAGTGACCACTTCAAAGACACTTTTCCTCTCGGCACCCCATGTAGATGAGTAGAAAGGACACATCCACCAAAGGCAAGTTGAACACTTTATTTATTTGTAAGAGAAAAGTGAAGATTGGTAACATGGCAGATTCTATAGTCCCAGAACCAAATTCTAATTATTTACCCCCAAAGATTCTATTTTTACTTTAGCCTAGCCCTAACAGTTCTATTGACTTGGTGGATTAACCTCTATTTTCTTTCTTATACAAATAAGAGAAAAAAAAAATAAGTAACACAAAACAGAATTCCCTCTCCCTCTATTGATAAAGTAACCCTAGGTCCATTGCTTATGTATCCAGAAAGTTTGTAAGAAAGACAAGAGTCCTGGTCTGGAATCACTGAATGCCCAAATCCATTCATTTTGGGCATTACATGATATTGATGGATTCGTAATAAATTTCATTTTTGTCTTAACCTGGTCAGAATTTACTTACAACCAAAAGTACTAGTCAATTCAGACTGTATTTACTTGATGTCACTCTCTTTATGTGGCCCAGACTTGTAAGCACAAAGTCCTAAACATACCATGCTTCCACAGGTAAACAAGAACCAGGTCAACGTCAAAAGCCCCATCCCTAGCGTGAAACTTCAGATCCTGTAAACAGAACTATTAATAGGCAGCCATCATATGGTTAAGAGACCGATGGGTATGGTCTAAGAGCATAGCAGAGCAGAGCAGAGTTCATTATAAAGGGACGGAAGTCATTCTTGGCTAATGAAGAGGCACACCAGGACTGTGAAAGTCTGTCCATCTCTGGGACTCATGAAAAGCCGAGGGGTACTACTGAGTCAGTAAAGAGTAGTTCAGGCTTATTACTGCTCAAAGCATATTTGCATGCTTTCTGCCCTCAGGTATTTAACCCAGCTGAATTGGGGCAGAAAGGAACTTTTGAGAGTCATCTGGCCCTTCCTCCAGATCGCAGGCAGAGCTACCTACTCCCATTATATATTCTTCTTACCTTAGCACTGAGCAAGATTACTTCATCATAGAAAGAGATAAAAATGGCAGATAGATATGTAGGTAAATATAGGTACAGAAGTACTTAGATATGATTGCCACCCATCTAAGGAGCCCTGGTGGCACAATGGTTAAGAGCCCTACTGCTAACTAAAAGGTTGGTAGTTAGAAGTCACCAGCAGCTCTGCAAGAGAAAAGACCAGGCTGTCTGCTCCTGTAAAGATCACAGCCTAGGAAGTCCTGTTCTACTCTGTCCTATATGGTCACTATGAGTCAGAATTGACTCATGGCACACAACAACACTCCCCATCTGTTCCAAGATGAATTTATAGTGGGTCATAAGAATATATAAAAATACTAGTAGGATAATATCATGTTTAAACTCATGGAGTTGGAGTTCAACTGTTGTTGTGTGCCATTGAGTTAAACTACCTGGGTTCTATCCCAGCTCTACCACCTACCTTGGACCTTGAAAATGTACTTAACTTCTTTGTGCTTTAGTTTCCTTATCAGTATAATAAGGATAATAAAAGTTCTTACTAATAAATACTACCGGTACCTGGTGGAGCCCTGGTGGCACAGTGGTTAAGAACTTGGCAGCTAACCAAAAGGCTGGCAGTTCAAATCCACCAGCTGTTCCTTGGAAACCATATAGGGCAGTTCTACTCTGTCTTACAGGGTCTCTATGAGTTGGAATCGACTTGACAGCAATGGGTTTGGTCGGGTTTACTGGTATTTGGTAGAACTTATATAGTACCTGTGACACAAAGTTTACTGGTTTTAATTAAGACAACACACATAAAGCACCTGTTGCAGTGATGAGTACCTAGACTCTGCTGTCCACATGCTCATTCTTCTTATTAACAGCACATCTTAAAGGAAATCTCAATTCCTCCACTAGCAGCTAGAGGAAAAACTAAAACTTGCTGATCTTTTGTTCCCTTATATATATTTTAAAAAATGGAGATAATAATTTTGCAAAGATTTTTTAAGTTTGTATTTCATAAGGATTAAATTAAGTACTATATATTGAGGTCTTGGCATATACCTTGAAGACAGTAAGCACACAGTAAATGGAAGCTATTATGGGAAATATTAATATTACTATAACCAAGTGGCCCAAATAAAAGTAGAGGTGAAAAAAATTATATGGATGAAGATATAAAAATAAGCTGGGAAATATGCTGAAATGTATTTACGGTATTTACACATGAGTGTACCACAGAATTGGAACTAAGTTTTCTAGCTGTCATCGTAAGATGAGAACTCCTGCAGTTACACAATCACTGTGTTTATTAGATAAAAACCAGTGACTCCAGAAGGTAGAATGAGCCATGTTACTAAGGCCTGGGAGTCATTTTTCTCAGGGGTCCTCATAAAGAGAGCTGTGCAGAGCAGAGAACAATGATCTCGACAGTATGCTTGCAGTAGACATTGCTGAGAGACCGATTTCTTATGTATTGTGATAACATCACTCCAAGATATAATTTAGTAACAATCTTATGGGGTGGGGGCAGAGATTGGTGTCAACCGCACATGCTCCAAGTACCTCTCTTTTTCCTGAGCCTCTTTGATCCAGCAGAAACTAGATTATCTAGAGGAAAAGATGATTTCTTCATAATGAACTTCATATTCTGCAAGCAAGCCTTTCTGAGTAGTATCCCCCTTGGCTGAACTTTTGATAGATATCAAGCAATAAGTTTAAATAGATGATAGATTGATAGTAGCTTCACATCCTGTTAAGGAGATTAGTGTACTTTCAAAACAATTCTAATACCCAATAACTTGTCTAGCCTGAATTTCTTTACTAGAGTATAGGCTCATTGCACATTAATCAATCCTCAGAGAAGATGGACAACCTCTAGTAATATTATCTATATAATAACATATTATGTACTTGAAGACAGTTCAAAGTTTCTTTCTGGCCATTTTGATACGTATGATTACTGTAGTTACCGTTGTTTGGATGAATCCAGTGAGCTGTGGTTTATAATAAAAACTTACACTGGGCTTTGAAAGATGAACTCATCCTACTAGATGTGTTTTATACAGATTATTGAAACAAAATATTTGTCCAGTTATCCTGATAGTAAAGGCAAAAGCACAACCCCCTAAGTAATGAACATTTTGAGTTTTAGGGATTACATCTGAGGGGCAAAGCTCTAAAGAGTTGTATCAAATATTTATCTGTAAGAAGAGCAAGAAATAATTATTCTTAAACAAATATTACAACTGAGTATGTTAAACTTTGTTAAGCTCAGTTGAAGCTTGCTTAGCAGTATTTATCTTAGGGCTGGATGTACTAAATTCAACAATTTGAATTCTACAACATCATACTTGAAATTGATGTTCCTTTTTTTTATAATGTAATCTTTCAAATTATTTTAAGTGTCTTACAGATTTCTAATAGCCACTAGCTGAAAATATGATGAACCTTGAGTTTTCACCTTGCTGAAAAAGTGTGATCTCAATATGCCTATCAATTTGCTACGTAATAAGTCGAGATTGGGTGAATCTTTTTAATTTTAGAAGAATGAGTCTAATTTCCATGAGACAATATGAGGCACAGCTTAACAAGCTTTTACCTGTCAGACAAAAGTACAGGGGAAAAAAATGCTATTTTTGGCTTTTCCCATGCAAATGACAGAAAAGAATGCGCTTAACACGTACCTCACTGAAATGGTGCTCGGGCTTGTGTAGATGTCCTCCTCTCCTTACTAAGGCAGAGCGGGAGGCATTGATGGTTCCATGTCAAAATGGAAGAGGACACACGTTAACAGCCCAGGAAAGAAGCCTCCAACATTTTACCTTCAGAAAACAAAATATTCTTTCCTGCAGCATGGCAAGGATTACTGTGCTGCTCACACTCACTCTGCCAAGTTCTCCAGGATAAACAGATTCATTCCAGGCACAACCTCTAGTAAGAAAGGCCTGGAGATACTTCCCCAGGAATCTGAAACGAGGGACACAGTTGGTTATTGAGCCCAAATGTATTTCTCTGGTATTTCCTAAGATACATACATATTTATATATAAATAATGGAGCCCTGGTGGCACAGTGGTTAAGAGTGTGGCTGCTAACCAAAAGGTCAGCAGTTCAAATCCACCAGCCACTCCTTGGAAACCCGATGGGACAGTTCTACTCCGTCCTATGACTTGACAGCCACTGGTTAAATGTATATACATTATATATATATATAAAAAAATATATATGTATATTCTTACATACATATATATTTATATAATTATATACATATGTATTTAATATATATATACATGTATATGTGTATATATAATATATATACCCTTATTATACATACGTATATTTATATAGGGGAGATCTGTAGAAAAACTTTTTTGTGTTTGTGTGTGTGTGTCTGTGTTTGTATTTGTGTACAATTGTTATATAGATCAAAGAGCCCTGGTGGCACACTGGTTAAATGCTCCCCTGCTAACCAAAAGGTTCAAACCCGCTAGGAGGTCCACAAGAGAAGAGACCTGGTGATCTGCTCCTTTAAAGGTTACAGCCTAAGAAACCCAGTGAGGCAGTTCTTCTCTGTCCTGTAGGGTCACTATGAGTCAGAAGCGAATTGGTGACACACAACAACAACATTATGTAGAAAATTTAGCAGGTCATAAAACCCTTTATTTGTTAAACATACCTTTTTGGCTTTTATAAAAGTCCCATTTCTTTCTTGGTATTTGTGATGCATGTTGGGCAAGGTCTAAACATCGAATCCACAAGCAGCCCCTCGCATTGTTAGAAACAGATCAGGGTATTGAGATTCACAAGCGCTCTTTCTAAACAACACTTGAAGCTGCTTACAATAACGGAAGTCCAAAGGTTTCCTCCAATTCCATTTCTCTCTGTCCCTCCTGTTTTGGAAGCTTATGACCCTAGATAAATACATAAAAAAATTAACAGGTAGTTATTTTCTCTAAACTTCTGTACTTGTGGCTATGTAGAAATCCATGATTATTTTCCAAGAAAAAGATAAAACCACAAAGAGAAACCTGAGGAGTTTCCAGTATCATGCTGATCGGAAATACTTTCATCAGATAAGTAAATTCTAACCAATTTTGGGAAGTGGTCACTATAGATGGCTATGAAGAAGTAGGATCTAGTCAGAGAAGCTGAGCCCCAGAATGGTTAATTTAGTGGTAACAGATGTTCAATAAGCATTTCCTCTTACAGTCATGTGTTGCTGCTTAACAAACCACCCAAATACTCCGTAACTTAAACCAACAATATTTTATTAGTTTTTTCAATTCTGAAGGTTGGGTGGGTCATTCTTCAGCTGGTCTTACTAGGAATCAGTCACATAGCTGCAGTCACCTGACAGCTCTACTGCGGCTGGAGGGTCCCAAAGGCCTCTCCCTTCCTCCCTCACATGTCTGGCTGTTGGTGCTGCGTGTTGGCTGGGCACTGCAGTTCTGCTCCAAGTGGCTCTCATTCTCCACTGGGCTAGATTGGGCTTCTTCACAGGCTGGCATAGTCTCAGGGTTCCAACGCAAGGGGAGCAGAAGTGGCCAGGCCTATTCAGACCTAGGCTGTAAAACTCACAAGTTATCATCTCTGCTGCTTTCTCACATCATCATTTCTGCTACTTTCAGGTCAGCAAAAATTTCATGTCTCTCCCAGATTTAAATGGATGCCCTCTCTTGATGGAATGAGTGACAACATAACTTTACAAAGGTCATGACTCATTATGGGCCACTATTACAACAATCAGAAGTCCCTGGGTGGCACAAACGGTTAAGTGCTCAACAGCTAGCCAAAAGCTTGGTGGTTTGAAACCATCCAGAGGCACCTCAGAAGACAGGCCTGGCATTCTACTTTCGAAAGGTCATGGCCTTGAAAAGCATATGAGCAGTTCTATTCTACACACATGGGGTCACTTGAGTTGGAATCAACTCTGGCAACTAACAATGACAACAATTATAGTAATCTACCACATTTCTGAATTATTTGCTTGAAATAAACTACAGTCTCTGAAACAATTTTTCAGTTCAGAAAAACATCTTTCATTGTAGTCATTTAAGGAGTAGAATAAAAATCTTGGTGCTTGGTTTGTCCAGAACATGGCCACTAGTAGACCCTTGGTCTGCACGTTACTAGGCACAGTGAATTTTTGGTGGATGAATTAAAGATGAAATAATGACACATAATCCAATTCCAAATTAAAAAAGTCAAATCAGATACACATTTGAAAAGCAGTTTTTAAATTCTTCACCAAGAGTTAGAGCTAGATAATTGACATAACACAGTTTATAAAGACAATGTTCTACATTCTACCTTGGTGAGTACCATCTGGGATCTTAAAAGCCTGTGAGCAGCCATCTAAGACACGCTACTGGTCTCACTCCTGCGGGAGCAAGGAAAAATGAAGAGAACATGATACAAGGAAAAGATTAGTCCAAAGTACTAACGGACCACAGCTACCAGGGCCTCCACCAGACTGAGTCCAGGACAGCTAGATGGTGCCCGGCTACCACCACTGACTGCGCTGACTGGGATCACAGTAGAGGGTCCTGGACAGAGCTGGAAAAGGATGTAGAATAGAATTCTAACTCACAAAAAAAAGACCAGATTTACTGACCTGACAGACTGGAGAAACCCCGACAGTATGGCCCCCAGATACCCTTTTAGCTCAGTGGTGAAGCCCCTCCTGAAGTTCACTGTTCAGCCGGGGATTGGATAGCCGGGGATTGGATAGCCTCATAAAACAAAACAGGACGAATGAGGCACAGCAGTCCAGGGACAAGGACTAGAAGGCAGAAGGGGACAGGAAAGCTGTTGATAGGGAACCCAAGTTTGAGTAACAACAGTGTTGACATGTAGTGCGGTTGTTAACCATTGTCATAGGGCAATATGTGTACTAACTGTTTAATGAGAAACTATTTGTTCTGCAAACCTTCATCTAAGGTACAAAAAAAAGAATTATCTATGTGAGATGAAATTGACAACAGCAACTCAAAAGGTTTGGTGGGAAGCCTAGGGGACAGTGAGTTGAAGATAATGGTAATGGAATAATTTGGAAAAGGATAGTGAGAATAGCAGCACAACTGGAAGAATGTAATCGATGTCACTGAATTGTGCATGTAGAAATTTTTGAAATGGTATAACTTTGGCTGTGGATATTTTCCCCCCAAAAAAGGTCCTCAACGTTGAGAAGGGAGAGTGTTGACATGTCGTGGGGTTGTTAACCAATGACATAAAACAATATGTGTACTGACTGTTTAGTGAGAAACTATTTGTTCTGTAAACCTTCATCTAAGGTACAATAAAAAAAAATTAAAAAAAAAAAAGAGTTTGAGCTAGATTTCTAGCTTATCTATGAGTCTACTTGTTTAGTTCCTTTCCCTTGGATATTTGATATTGAATGAACGTTTGCTCCCAGTAGGATGAAGTGATGAGTGTAGGATTTTTCTCTGAGTAGGAAGAATCACTTTAGGAAAAATTTTTGATTCCCATCAACTCATAATGATTAATCCACGTAAAGTTAACACACTCCCTCTGTTTAGAAAAAAAAAAAATTATGTGGTATATCTTAAACTTCTGACTTTTTGCCACATCATCTGAAAAAATGTTTGTTGAAAGTGTAACTACCATAAAATAATCATTTAGTTGTCTGCAAGAGAACCAGAGAGAGGAACATTCTTTGGAAAATTTGCTACTGATAGTGAAAAATGCAGGGATAGTAATGATAGGTGAGAATGTCTTGAGATATATACAATGTGTAATATACATATATTTACATAATTTATTAAATTTATATATATATGTACATAAATATGTATATACATATATATATTTGGCTATCCAGCATCTGAGCACTCTTCTGATATTTGAGACATACATAGTATGTGTGAGGATTCATGACAGGAGGCCAGGTGTTCTAACTCTACACCTCCTTGCAGCTAAGACATATACCCTTGATCGTTTTAGGTCTTTGAATCTTGAGGCGGTGATGCAAAAACTCACGGACAATTAAAAAAATATTCCCAACAAATGGAAGCTACAATCCCATGTCTCTATCAGGGCGACGGAAAGTGTCCAGGAATAGTGGATTCTGAGTAGTGTCCGCTACCCAGAAGCTGTGGTGTCCTGGAATTAGCTCATTCCTGACGCCCTATCTTCTTTAGTTCCTGCCCATTATAGAACTTGGTTCTTCAGGGGTCAAGTCTGTGAACCTCCTGCTATCCTTCCAGAAATTTTTTTCTTTTTTTCTGCTTAAATTCGATACTTTCTGCTGCTTACCCCCGAGAACTGACTGATAAAGAGAATCACACATTTTTATGTTGTCTTCATTTAATTAAACCCTTCAAACTGATTTTAAAATGAATAAAATGACAGAGTGGGAGAAGAATGTAGAACAAAATTCAAATTCACAAAAAAAGACCAGACTTACTGGTCTGACAGAGACTGGAGAAACCCCAGAGTATGGCACCTGGGCACCCTTTTAACTCAGAACTGAAGTCACTCCCAAAGTTCACCCATCAGCCAAAGATTAGACAGGTCTATAAAACAAACAATAATACCCGTGAGGAATGTGCTTCGTAGTTCAGTCATGTATTCGAGACTAAATGGGCACACCTGCCCCAAAGCAAAAAGAGACAGGAAAGGGACAGGAAAAATGGATGAATAAAAATTAGGAACCCAGAGTGGAGAGGGGGAAGTGTTGACACATCGAAGAATTGGCAACCAATGTCATAAAACAATCCGGGTATTAATTGTTTAATGAGAAACTAATTTGCTCTGTAACCTTTTTCCTAAAGCACTATTTAAAAAAAAAATGAATCAAATGGATAAGTTGAATGAACACCTAAAATTCTACCTAACTAATTTTGAAATTTTCACTTCGGGAATTAATAGGATATAATGAATTTCCTGAAGAATTAAAATTGTTTCCAGAGGATTTCTTTTAAAAAGAATTGGCCATATTTTCATAATGAGCTAGTGTGTCCCCAGGAACTTTTGGAGATTTGGGGGCAGCGACTGCTCAGTAGGGTCCTCCCCAAAGAGAAAAAAACAAAAGAAACCTGATGAGAACAAAGCATTTGTTTCATTACCCAAAGTAGAGGGCCTGGTCATTGAAAAGCAATAATATCTTCTTATAAGAAATACAAGGCAACATAGCACAGTGCATAGAAGCCAGCTTCTAAAGCTGAACTGCTGGGGTCCAACTTCTGGTTCTGCCACCTAATACCTGTGTGATCTTAACCAAGTCACTTTGCGTCTCTGTGCTTCACTTTCCTCATTGGAAACTCTATCACCAAGAGTTTTATGAGGATTAAATGACTTAATATTTACAGATCACTCATGCTTAGCACATGGTTGTCATATGTGTTTGCTAAATATGTAACCACAATGCAAAAGTAAATCCTGTAGAATTGTATAGAATATTATATAATTGTATTTAATTTCAAAACATGTTATAAAATAACAAAAATATCTTTCCCTATTTAATTGGTATAAAAGTTAAATATTAAAATAAGATGAAGTCCTTGCTCAAGATTTGCGTGGTAAAGTATTAATTTATTCATCCACTTATTCACTCACTCAGCCACAGCATAGTGAGACCATGTGCTTTGCCAAGCTCTGTGCTGGACACTGTACTTGGCATGGGAGGCACGTTCAGAGTCACTGTCTTCACAGAAGTTTCAGTTAGAACCACTGAAGTGTCTTTACCATCAAACAGATGAGATAATCAAAAGTCATAAATGAAAAGTCTATTCCCCTCTGCCCATCTAAATCAGGGGTTGGCAAACTTTTTCTGTAAAAGCCCTGATAGCAAATATTTTCAGCTCTGCAACAGTCACGTCACTAGAGTTGGTGTTACCCAGTGCGGTAACTCATGATATCACCACACCCTAATGCTAATTACCACAACATTGTAGATAGTAGCTAAAATGCCAGAAAATTTGACAAAATCAGCAACTATAAAAACACCACCAGCAATGAAAACAACAGTGCATGCTTGTAGCACATGCAGATGACACCATGTGACTCAAAGTGTCATTGTAATTGGGTAATAATGACAGCTCTGACCAGAGTGCATTAGAAGGTTCAAAAAGCAAATTAGCATACAGTTTTAGCCTTGTAAGTATATTAATAGATGTAAGCTGGGCTTACAAAACTTTTTTTTGTGGTTATAACTAACTACAGAAATATTTTTATAAAAATTAATAAAATTCTGTGGAACACTGCACAAAAATTTTATAGACAGTCATTTTGGTGTCACCTCTCTGACAATGTCACTGGTGCAGTCAATACCCCCTGCACCTGCCTAGTGACGCCACTACTTTGCAGGTCATGTGGTCTCTCTGTTGCAATTATTTAACTCTACTGGTGTAGCACCAGTGCAACCGTAGGCAGTACGTAAACGAATGGGCATGGTGTGTTCCAATAAAGCCTCATTCAAAGACAGGCAGCAGGCCAGATTTGGCCTGCAGGTTGCAGCTTTCCAATCCCTAGTCTAAAGGCTTATGATTCACCCTGCTATAAAGGAGGTATCCCTGAATCCTGGGAGGAAAGAAAAAATCACCTTTCATTTCCATTTGTGGACACTCTTGTCACAAGCCTTAGAAAATGACTACAACAACAGAAGAAATGATGAAGACACAGAAACCTATGGGTAGCTTTCCCAGGCTTATATAGTACACGAGTAGGAGAAACTTCAAATTCTGAGGTTCACATTTCAATATGTTTCTAATCATGATTAATGCCTTTTGTATTCACTGTAGGAATTTTAATCATGATTAATTAATTTGGTATGAATGTGGATATAACATTTAATTTCTTCCAAATTTCAGGGGAGCCGATTTCAATGAATAATTGAACAAAAATGACTTACAGAGGAAGAGAACAGAAAGTTTGCAGTGCCAGCCATAAAGTGCAAGATGAAACAGTATAATCTGGCACTACTTTAATGCTATATTAATAAGTGATGGGTTCAGTAGGATGTAAATACAGTGTATATGTCCCTTAGTGATGCCTTACAGTGAATGAATATTGGTAGGAATATAAGCAACTCCAGAGCCAGGGGATGACACATCTCAGGTTCAGGCAAATTGTTGCTCATCCTCTACTCCTCACCCTGATCCACTTTCCAGAATGTCTGACAGGGTGACATTTCTCAATCACAGCAGAGAAATGTTCTCCATTGAAACTACTGGTGTCTGAAATTGTTTCTTTTTAATGCTTTATTTTACAAGGTCAAAACAATAGTTTGTCATCCTCCCTTTCCCTGTCTAATATGCATACATTAGTGTCTTGGCAGAGCACCTATCAGTGGAAAAATAATATCATTAATTGATCTGAGCTTTCTGTCCCTAGTGCCAAATCAATGCTTCAGTTTAAGAAAAGGGTCCCTTTTATCTCTGTAATGCTACAAATTGTATCAGGAATCATATAGCACAGACTGAGGGTGGAAAGATAAGGAATGTGTGCAAACTAAATTCCATAACATTACCCTGAACGAAACACATTCTCTTTCTAACTTTAATTGTAAATGTTAGTTCATTTTTTCACATTTACTGCTACTGTTGGTGACATTTTAAGGCCAAGCCTACTGAAAAGCTTAAAAAATGAAATGCAAAAGGCTTGGGCTGTTAAACCACAAGACAAACAAGTGCAACCAAATGAAAAAACAATTGCATTCCTTCCTTCCTTCCTTTCCCCTTCCTTCGTTTCTTCCTTCATTTCTTCCCAACTGCATGCCCACATGCCTGCCTGCCTGCTGTTTTTATCTTGCCTTTCCTTCAGCATAGTTTAGCTGGAACCCACCATTTACATCCAAAACTGTCATGCTAATTTAAGTTATTGTTATTGCTATAAAATCCAGCTCAAGTGTGACCTCTAGGTCAAGTCAGTTGTTCTTATTCACTCCAGAGTATGTTTCTCTTATCTCCATATACTATCTACCATGCTGGGTTACAACTGATATTTACATATTTACTTTCATTTTTAGACTGTGAGCTTCTTGAGGACAGGGTCTGTGCCTAATTCATCTTTGTATCCCCTCTCCTAGCCTTATGCCTAGCACACTGCCTGACACATGGCATAGTTCATACTGAACGCGTGTTTTTTGAGAGTATGACTTCACACCCCAGACTTTACAATATCCTTCTGACTAGTGTTTCTTTTGGTAATCGTCTCTTTACCTTAATCTCTTCTCTTCTCTAGTCCTTGTGATACAAACTGCTCAAAATTTCTGTTTTGAGACTCTGGCCTTATTTATTTTTCATCTAACTTGAAGAATTCCTTAAGTTGTCCTTTGCAGCCCTTGTTTACTGTCCTTCTTTGAATGTTGCTTTATGTGTGCTCTTAAATCCATTGTACTGGTTTGCCTTTTACTTTATTATCTCTATTATATATTCCTTAATAAAAGTGTAAACAGAAAACTTGCTTTTGTTTTTTTTTGTTTGTTTTGTTTTTGTTTTTATTGATGTTGGCCAGTTTCACGGGAATCATCTCTCCTTCATTCTTGGCCATGTGGTTTGGGTGGATTTGATTCCATCCGCAATTCCAGATATGGGCCCTGATTGGCATACTTCCCCTGAGAATGGTTCAAAGATGGAAATATAATCCTTCAGACTCAAGGATTTAATACAAGATATTTGTTGGGATTCTAGGAACATGGAGCTTCCTCTATCTTCTCTGAGAGTTAAGAAATTAATCTTTCTTTTCTGGTTGACATGTTGAGGATGTGCCATCCAGAACCACATGGGAAGCATTTTGCTAACCTGAGAGATGAGGCAGAAAGACTGTGCCACATTGTGGAGCCTGGGGATGACCCCACTTTATGAAAAATATAGAGCAGATAAACATCAAGAAAGTACACCCTTGGTGATACCATTTAAACTGCTTCCACTGATACCAACCTCTGGCTTTTTTGGTTATGTAAGACAGTAATTCCCTTTATTGTTTATCCCAGTTTACACAGAGTTTTCTGTCACTGGAAATTATAAGATTCCTTATTGATATGTACAGCATGGACAGTGAATCAGCACAGACCTGTATTTGAATCCTGATTGCACCACATTGCCACCTAAAAAGCCACATAAACTCTGTCTTGGTTTTCCCATCTGAGAAATGGAACTGACATCTACTTCCCAGGCTTGATATAACAATTAAAGATAATGTCTGTAACTCTCCTGGCTCATAATAATGAAAAAACCCAAACCCATTGCCACTGAGTTGATTCCAACTCAGAGCGACTCTACAGGACAGAGTAGAACTGCCCCATAGAGTTTCCAAGGAGCACCTGGTGGATTCAAACTGCCGATATTTTGGTTAGCGGCTGTAGCTTTTAACCACTATGCCACCAGGGCTTCCTGGCTCATAATAGGGCCCAATAAATGTTAGTTGTTGCTATCCTTAGCTATCAATTTAGGTTAACCTACAAGGCCTAGTATATCACACAACTCATAGACACTCAATAATTGTTTAAAAAAATACATATATATGTGTGTGTGTGTGTGTATGTGTGTGTATGGAGTCCCTTGGTGGTGCAAATAGTTAACACCCTCAGCTGCTGACCCAAAGGTTGGAGGTTTGAGTTCACCCAGAGCTGCCTTGGAAGAAAGGCCCCAAAATCCACTTTCAAAAATTCAGCTATTGAAAACCCTATGGAGCACAGTTCTACTCTGTCATATAGGGTTGCTATGAGTCAGAACTGACTTGATGGTGCACAACACACACACAACACACACACACACGTATTATATATACATATATATACATATATCAGTATTCTATGTCACATGTCTGGAATGAGTCATGATTCACCAGACGTAAGTGGCGAGTAGCTATTTGCAAAGCTGGCTTATAAATCTCTGATTTAATAAACCTTTCCAGAGCTACACAGTTTTACTCCCATTTGGCAAAGATCTGTGGAGCTCTTACCAAGTTGTGACAAGAGGCCATTTTTTCCCCCACTTTGACGAGCTCTTCCTGTTCCTGAGCTATATCTTGTAAATCAGGGGAAATCATCATACAAATTCTTCTGGAGGAATTGGATATGCCAGCTGATCTCTGCACCATTAATTTCCAGCTGCTCAATTTACACAAATTATATTAGTTCCTCCTTGGGGTGGGAACTGAGAGTGAAGAGAGGGAGAATGTGGGGAGAGGGAGGAGAGGTTAATAGAAAGTTACAGTATGTTTTCTTGTCTTTCAAACTATAGTAGGAATAGAAGAAAAAGTATTACTATGATATATGCTTCAGAAGTATTTCCATTATAAAGACTAAAGACTTCTACCTAAAATCAAGAGACCGAACACTGATTTCTAGATCTTACGGGTAATAATGCAAATACAAGCTCAATCCTTCTATTTCCAAACAGAGGGAAATATAGTCACTGCTTTCCTGATGACAAACACCAAGGAGTGGCAAGCAGAATCAGAAGTGCTAAGGGCAGATGGCTGATTGCACAATCATCTAGAACTAGGACCTGCTACATATTTACCATTCTGGGCTGTGAATGAGGACAAGGTGCTGGGGATGAAACCCCGGGTTTATCTGATAGCTTGTCAGCAACTGCTGTAACATTTTCATCACACAGGCTGACAAGTTTTGCCAAATCAAGAAATAACTTGTTTTGAGGCATACCGATGACTATGTGTGTATGTTTTGTAAATAATCTGGGGGGTAGAGAGGAATCGAACAACAAAGGGCAGCTTTGCAGATCACAGCCCAGGACGATTGCTTGACAGGTCTGTGCCAATTCTGCTGGAGAACAAATGAAAATGAGCCATTCCCCTTCTCTGAGGACTCTGTATTTTTAAAGGGGGATAATAAATGCAAAGCTGTGAAAAGCCTGGCTGGGGGAAATGTGAAATCCATCTCCTATCATTTGCATAACATAATCAGCAGTGCTCTGTTAATCAGGCTGGGGGAGGCAGTGGGAACATGTGTTCTGTCAAGAGGTCCTGGAGCAGTCCCCAAAGTGCGTGCTGCACTTTTCTGAGCTTTATCACAGAAGACTGGCACCCTTCTCAGCACTCCCTCCAGCCCCAAGATTGAAGGCCACTGACGCTGGCACCAATCCTCCCTGGTTCCTTCATGAGAAGTGAGGACAACACTGCAATAATATCTGCCTGCATTACCTGTTCCTGTCCTTTGAAAGACACTGACATTTGTCTGACTGATAGCTATGTGCATGGTGACATGGCTGAGAGGGAGAATTTCACATCATTTCTTGCTCTGTGTATGAATGACTCATTTTTCAGAGATACAGTTCAGTCCATTTCAGAAGATGTCTTGAGAAGAAGGTAATTCATAGCATCGTAATTCTACAGCACAAAGTGCTACAGGGCCACTTTGTATTAATGTTTCCATGGCAATCAGATAGTTGACATTTTATTTAAACTATTAATCTAGAATGGCTCACCAGCCTATAAGAGGAAAGTTGAACTCTCAGATTTCAGTTCTTGAACAAATGCTATACTAATAGGTAAGGCTCATAATTAACTTTCACTGTTTCAAAAATCCATAGTCATGACATGTACTAAACGCATCACAAAATATAACCTCACTCCAATGGCTCCCTTTGGGGCCTCCTTTTGTTATCCCTTTCACAACCAGAGGGATATATAGTCCCTACCTAAATTTTCCACCTCTGAGGTTTCTCAGGCAGTTACTTTCCCACTTACAGTGCATGGTGCTGCAAGGCAAGGACTTGTATAACTGTTTGAAATGGAAGAAATGGGCAAGCACTGCAAATTACTGTTTTTATAGGGTATTGTACAAAGTGGTGCTGGATTGCTATTTTGATTGGTAAAGTATGAATGTTGATAAGAAGTATTTGAGACACAAATGTCCCTCTGGACTCTAGGGCATAGAATTTGGGGGATATATATGTCCCTCTGGACTCTGAGAGTAGGATTGGTGGGATGAGGGGAAAACAAAATCCATACTACCTACTGAAAATTGAGACACGCTCAATAATTCAGCATGCATTCCATTAATGAAAACACATACTATCAACAAAAAATTCAAGGCAGAAAATAATTCGGTCTTGAAAGGGTTACTTACATTCAAAAGATATGGTAAGGGCTGGGCTTTTGACACTCTGCCCCTCTCCTTTCTTTGCCAAGACCCTCCACAAAAGCCCCCGCCATGCAGCGTGCAACTCTAAAACCAATTCAAACTGCATATGATTAAAAGATGGAACTATTCTCCCTGGACACTGGGCAATTTATTTGTGAAAAAAATTTAATGAAGAATTTCAAAGCAGCCAGTGCCCTACAAAGAAAGCTCATTTGTGAATCTCTATGTTCTCTCTGCTGCCCTGAGCGCATATGAGGAGAGGAGGAGGAACCAGTGTGCCCTGCAGCTATTGCCAAGTGTATCACATGTGAGTTTCTCAAGATATAAATATTCCCAGGCAGCTAAAGCCATTAGAACAGGCTGTTTTTAGACTGTCAGACTCTAGATAGGGCTTCTGCTGGCCAAATTGTGAGAATGGCTGTTGACCTTCAGGTCTCAACATGGTCCTTACTTCTGCTCAGACTCCTGCTCACTCCAGTTTCCCAGTCCCCAATAGTGTCCTCTCACTCTGGATATCCCAAGACAAAGCCATATCAGGATGTCTCTTTAAAGGTCTCTGCTTCTTTCATCATCATAAAATAACCTTGTCTTATCTTCCCATCCTTCAGCATTTGGATCCCAGCTTTAGAAGACAAAAGCTGACACAAAACTCCCACATTCATGTGATAGTGGTGATAAAGGATAATAACATCCAGCTTCCTGAGACATTTAAGCTTTAGAGCAAGACACATCACAATTCAAATCCTCCGTTACTCATTATGAGAGCTTGGGCATGTTATTTAAACTCTTTTGGGTTCAGGTATCTCATGTATAAATGGGAGAAAATAATTTCTCACTTACAGGTTTTTATTTCCCCCTTTAATGTAGATAAAATGAGATTATGGATGTAAAGCTTGTAAATGCCCTTAAAATATTAGTTATTATTTGTAGCAGAGGGAAACCAATGAGATGACAGCTTCATTCAAACAAATAAGCCTCTAACGGAGAACTGGCAGAATGCTCCAAAGTGGAAGACAGGATTTGTTAGGGGATGCCTTTCGTGGCCCTTACTTTGTATCAAACTGTTACCCATAGTTCAATGTAATCTCAATCAAAAGCCTTGCAGAATATTTGTAGAAATTGACAAGCTGACTCTAAAATTAATGTGGAAATACAAAAGACCTAGAATAATCAATCAAAAAAAAAAAAAAGAGCAAAGTTAGAGAACTTAAATTATCTGATTTTAACACTTACTAGAAAGTTACAGTGATCAAAATGTAGTACTGGTATAAGGATTATCATATACATCAATGGAACAGAATAGAGAGCCCAGAAATCAACCCACACTTAGATAGTCATTTGATTATCTACAAAGATGCTAAACAAAGACATTTGGGAAAGATAGTCTTTTCAGAAAATGTTGCTGTAATAATTGGATATCCATACGGAAAAAAAAATGAATCCTTATCCTTACCTTACACTATACATAAAAATTAAGTCAAGATGGAACATATCTAAAGGTAGGTCACAAAAAACAGCAACCATAAAAAGTAGATAAATTTGACCATATCAAAACAAAAACTTCTCTTCCACTTACCAAATAAGTCAATTAAGAAAACAACACAGATAAGAAGAAATGTTTGCAAAATCTAACAGATAACTCCACAACCAGGGCATGAAAAAATTCCTGCCACTCAGTAATAAAAAACATCAACGACTCAGGAGAAAATGGACAAAGTATTTGAATAAACACTTTGTAAAAGAAGATATAAAAATGGGCAATCAACATATTAAAGAGTGCTCATCATTAGTCATCAGGGAAATGCAAATTAAAATTGTAACAGGATATAACACCCATGAGAATGGCTAAAATTAAAAAGACTAAGACACCAAGTATTGATGAGGTTGTGAAGGAAGTCATACATTGTCAGTGGGAAAGTAAAATGGGGCAATCACTTTGGAAGAAAGTCTGGAAGACTCTTGTAACACTAACCATATACCTTATGTCATGGTTTTAATTACCTCCCCCAAAAAATGTGTGTATCAATTTAGCTGGGCCATGATTCCCAGAATTGTGTGGTTGGCCTCCATTTTGTGACTGTAATTTTATGTTAAAGAGGATTAGGGTAGGATTGTAACACTACCCTTACCAGGTCACATCCCTGACCCAAGGTAAGGGGAGTTTCCCTAGGGCGTGGCCTGCACCAAGCAGGGAAGCAAGTGGAGAATGGGGGGAGCTCATATCACCAAGAAAGCAGTGCCAGGAGCAGAGCACGTACTTTGGACCTGAGGTTCCTGCGCAGAGAAGCTCCTAGTCCAGGGGAACACTGATGAGAAGAAGGCCGACAGAGAAAGCTTTCCCCTGGAGCTGATGCCCTGAATTTGGAATTTTAACCTACTTTACTGTGAAGAAATAAACTTCTCTTTGTTAAAGCCATACACTTGTGGTATTTCTGTTATAGCAGCACTAGATGATTAAGATACCTCATAACTCAACACTGCCTATTACCCACAACACCACTCCTAGGATTTTATCTAAAAGAAATGAAAACTGTTCACGAGAATATGTGGATGAGAATATTCATGGCAGCTTTAATCATAATAACTCCAAACTGGAAATAACTCAGGTGTCCATCAATAAAATGTATAAACAACATATGGTATATCTATACAATGAAATAATATTCAGCAATAAAAAGAGATGAATTACTAGTATACACAACAACATTAATGTATCTCAAAAACATTGCTGAGTGGAAGAAGCCTTATACAAAAGAATACATACTGTATGATTCCATTTATATAAAAGTCTAGATGAAACTAATCTATGGTGGAAAAATTATAACAGTAGTTGGATTTGGACTGACTGGTGGAGCAGTGGCTAAGAGCTTGGCTGCTAATCAAAAGGTTGGCAGTTTGAATTCACCAGCCACTCCTTAGAAACCCTATGGGGTAGTTCTACTCTGTCCTACAGGGTTGCTATGGTTAGAAATCGACTTGACAGCAACGTGTTGATTAAGGCACATGGAGGATATTTTCTAGGGTAATATCTTTTTTATATCTTGAGAGGAACTGGGGTTACGTAGCTGTATGCATTTGTTGAAAATTAGTGAAATGTATCAAAAATTTTATATTGAAAGAAAAACTTTAAACAAATATTGACTTCTAGTTAATTATATGCACACAAAAGTGCTTGGGAGGAAGTGTATTCCTGTCTGCAATTTACTTTGAAAGGCATCAAAAATCAGATGGGTTAAAAGACAGAGGGACGGATAGCTAGTAAATGATAAACCAAGCATAGTGAAATATTAATGGCAGAATCTAGGTCTAATCACTAAAATTCTTTTGCCTTTATGTTTTAAAATTTTCAAAATAGAATATAGGGGGTAAAGTGTTACTTGTTGCTTCTACTCACTAACAATTACTCAAAGAACTGTAAAAAGGCAGTTTCCACTTTGCATACTCTTTGGCCTTTAGTTTGATTAAACTTCATTCATTCGTTTGTTCAACAAATAATTTTTTTGGGGGGTGTCTGCTACATTGTGGATACTAGGATAGGCACTTGAAATCCAGTAGTGAGTGAAACTGCCATAGACACTGGCCCGTGAAGCTTATATTCAAGTGGGCACCAATATACAATGAGCAAATAAAGAGACTAATTATAAATGGTGATGTGTCATGAAAGAATCAATCATGAGTCTGAGACTAAAGGGACAAAAGGGACCACCTCTCTTATGCAGGGTGGTCATAAAGGGCTGGCCATGAAAGCTGAGGGACAGCTAGGGTAAGAGCAATCCAAGAGGAATGTACAAGGTGTGCACAACTCTGAGCATACTCCAACAGCTGAACGGACCAGTGAGGTAGTCGGAGAGGAAAACACAAAATGAAGCTCAGTAATTAGCAGAAACAGGATTAGAAACCACACAAGAAGTATCCTAAGTGCAAGGGGAAAGCACTGGAGGATTTTTAAGTTAGAATGTGATATAACCAGACTTATGTTTTAAAAACAGTGTCACTGCTATGGCAAGAATGCTCCAGAGAGATTGCAAGAGTCCAAATGGGAAGACCAGGTGAGAGATAATAGTGGTCCAGAATAAGATGGTGGCACTGGGGATGGAAGGAAGTAGAGTGATTAGTAATATGTTATAGCTGGGGGGCTGAACATGCCTATTTTGGTTTTAGTTTTCTGTTAGCATGTATGTGTGTGTGTGTGTGTGTGTGTGCATACATATATGTACAGAAAGTAGTTTCTTCATGCAATATCGTACTGTTCTCTGAAGTCGGGAGGAAAATGCCTTTTAAAAAATTTACGTTCTTCTGGGAGGAAGAAGAGGACAGTGCAGGTGACGCATTTTGCTTCCATCTTCCAAGCCAGCAGGGCTAGTAGTTTTTGTCATCTTATTATTATTTTAGTGGACTGCATATGAAAAACTTTTAAAAATTTGTTTTTAAGAGAATAACAAGAGTCTTGTTCATGTCGACATGTACTAAATGAAGTGGAGCTTCAACAATCGTCAGTATTATTATCAGCGAGGCTCTGTTAATGACCGTTGCTGTTGGAGAAAATAGTCCTTTTTCGTTTGTTTTTTTAACTAATCCTCCAGATTGCTTGTCAGTCTACATTAATAAAAATAACCAGATAAGTGCCCAGTACTGTTCCACTTTGCTCACATAGAGGCAGTCATAGTATTTTATCTTTAAAAAATTATAAAATAAAAACGTCATGGCAATCTGTCTCCCACATCTGCCACCACACTGATTGCCAGGGCGAATTTGGCTCATTTGGCTAAGTTAGCTGTCCAGACAGCATCTTTGTATTGCTCACACTTCACTTTCTACCCTCGGAAGCTTTCTATTCTGAGGACAAGCTTCTCTGATGGAAAAGTTTGCATAGCTGTTCTTCCTTTTAAGACCTCTAAATATTATCATTAT
>NW_004443979.1:15838842-15848248 GCF_000243295.1 Trichechus manatus latirostris
GGTTAAAATTTACATAGCAAATTAGGTTCCCATGTAACAACTACTACACATGTTGTTCAGAGACATTGGTTACATTTTCCACAATGTTTTAACATTCTCATTAATTCCCTTTCGGATTTTCTAAATATTATTTTAAAAATTGGCTTTGTTATGGTTAAAACCGAAGACTGATGAATGTTTATACACAAAAAAAATGAGCTGCAGTTCTGTTTACCCTTCTACTGGGAGGAGTATTCAAGTTTGGTTGAAGAAAAGACTGCTGTCTTCATTGGATATGGCAAGAGAGGAAGATGTTAAACCAGTCTAGATATGTGTCTTAGTCATCTAGTGCCAGTCTAACAGAAATACCACAAGTTGATGGCTTTAACAAAGAGAAATTTATTTTCTCACAGTCGAGTAGGAGACAAGTCCAAATTCAGGGCATCAGCTCCAGGGGAAGGCTTTCTCTGACATCTCTTGAGGAAGGTCCTTGTGATGCATTAGTCTTCCCTTGGTCTGGGAGCATCTCAGCACAGGAACCTCAGGTCCAAAGTATGTGCTCTGCTCCCGGCACTGCTTTCTTGGTGGTATGAGGTTCTCACGTCTCTCTGTTTGCTTCTCTCTTTTATATCTCAAAAGAGATTGGCTTAAGACACTACCTAATCTTGTAGATCTCATCACTATAACTGCCACTAATCCATCTTATTACATCATAGTGATAGAGTTTACAACACATAAGGAAATCACATCAATTACAAAATGGTACACAATTATACAATACTGGGAATCATGACCCAGCCAAATTGACAGATATTTTGGGGGGACACAATTCAATCCATGACAATATGCAAACTTGTTTTCATTAGGTAATCGCCACTGAAGGTTTTAATGAAAGCAGAATTACCTTTCTTTCCTAAAACAAGAATGATCACTCTTAATATAACACCCAAACAAAAGTCTAATTCATGGACATTCTTACCGTGCCTACCAGTACGAGTTGCCATCAAGCTGATTTCGCCTCATGGCGACCCCATAAAACTGTATTCCACAGGGGTTTCAATGGCTGATTTTTCAGGCGTAGATTGTCAGGTCTTTCTTCTGAGGCATTTCTGAGTAGATTCAAACTGCCAACCTTTCAGTTAGCAGCTGAGCACATTAACCATTTGCACCACCCAAGGACATCCCTTTCTGTGGTCCAAATATATTTTTATGCAAAGCACTACCTTATACTTCAAGACATACAACATCCTTGTAGAGAAGGAAGGTGGCTATCAAGTCTGTTTTCCAGCTAGGAGGACACTATATAACCTCTTCCTGGGAAGGGTCTGTGCTGCTAAGTTCTTCCTCTGCTAAAGTATTAAGGGATTTACTCAGAAACATCTGAGTTTCACCTGCTCTCCCTTGTAACCAGGGTACCCACATGCTGGTGGATTAAGTGAGGATTGAGGGGAAGTGGTACATACAGGGATTAGGAAAAAAATAAAGTCTTTGGTTTCCTCTTCCTTGTGGTTAAGTTGAGGCAATAAAGGCCATCCCTCCTCCATTGTGCTTGTGTTCAAGGAAACTGCAAAGTTAAGAAAGAACAGGGACCATCAAGCCAGACTTCTGGGACTTTCCTTTTTAACCCAAGTTGAAAACACAGGGGCTTGGAGACCTCACTGGTACCCCTTTAAACTGAAGTCAAAGGGTTCAAAAAGAAAAGGAAAGTCTATGAAATGTATACTAAAGGCAGAAACCACTGTGAGAGAAGGAAGTAATATGTGATTTGGGATAGATGCCTTTGACATATTCATTGATCTCGGTGACTTGCAGAGTGCTGATAGCACTCTGGCCTCAGGGTGAGGCGCCTTGCCAGCTTCCAGATCAAAGGAGCGTCTAGGTGCTGAATCCCTGGCGTACTCCAAAGCAAAAGTGCCTGGAGCCACATTTGCTAATTACAGGTTGTGTTCTGCTTTTTCCAAACAGGGCGAAAGTGACAGAAGTTTAACTGTGAATAATTACACACTTGAATAAGTATGTGATTAGCACTATTTGTTGTGGTTGGGACTGGAGTGATGGGACAAGAATGGAGTGATTGCATTATTTACAGCTTAATTGTAGACAAGTAATTACTTATGTAAGCTGATGCTGTGGGGTCAGAGACGATCTGCCGAAGAATGTAGATGATCTGAAAGGCAACTTCTCAAGCCAGTCACCCTGTCCCCCACCTCCTCAGAGAGGGATACAGAGAATCAACTGTGTGTTTCTTGAATGAAATGCTTTGGAATGTTAAATGTCTTGTTCAGTCTAAGCAAAAGATCAGCAGAGATATTTTAAAATCTCAGCTTGGAAAGTAATAAATCACAAATGCCACCTAGTGGTTCTTAGTATCTGGTGGCTGCCTTATTTGTATAATGTAGGCATAGGCATAGCTTAGTTGGGGTGAGGGTTTTTCTAGAGAAGGAGTGGGATGGGGGATGGGGAGAGTTCCAGTTATAGTAATTGAGTTGAATGGGCTTAACCGCTTTCTCCAGCTGTAGCACCAGGAAAAATGTAGTGATGACTCTCCGAACTTTCCCAGGCTACTGACTCAAAGATAATTTTTGTAGGAGATGGCCACTCCATTGGAGAGAGCTTTGATTTCACATATAGTTAATGATTTCCTATTTTGGGTCCATTTCCTTCTGCACTCTCAATTCTCAGCACAATTTCCATGCCACTTCCTTTGGGGGACATTCTTCCGCAGATGACCACACTATCCCACCCGGACAACCTTTCTCATTCTCAGGATTTCCCTCACACTCTTGGATACTATTACCCCTCAAAATATGCCTAATTAAATCAAGGGCTTTCTTTTCATATGGACACCACTTATGTGCATGTCACCAGAAATCTCTTTCTTTCTCTAAAACAGGGAGATTACCCTTGGATAACCTTTGTCTAGACCTAATCATGCTTCTCCAGAATGCTTATTCCAGGATACTTAACACTTTCTCCTCCTTTCTTAGTGCTCTCATCCCATGTCCACCAACAACAATACACTCAACTTACAGTAGGAAAGCCTCATTTCATCTGAATAGCAGCTGTTGATGGGCTGCCACGCTTCAGCTTTATCTTTGCTTTTCTCTTCATTCTATCACAGAGCCTATTCTGCCCACCAAGGTATATATCTCACTCTTAGACATGGATGACAGTCCCTCACTCAGCCCACTCAGGAGCATCTCATTCTTAGAGATGAGTGACCATACACTCTAAAATCCTTTGCTAGTTCGGGACTGATCCTTTTAGAACCATTTCTTAGCCCCCTCACTTCACCATTTTCAGGCTGATTTTATGATTATGTTTGTTTTGAAATATCTAGAATGGGTTGGATATTTCAAAAAAAAAACTGTTAAAATGTTTTATTAGTAATTTTAGATATTGTCTTTAAACCAAATAGCAAAGGGATGGAATGGAAATGTAAGTATGAAATGGAGGCACTTACAGGAGGGTCAGCTTGGAGTCTGGCCCCTGAGCTGCAAATAGCCAACTGAGTAACTCTGGCCAAGTCACAACTTCTCAAAATTGACATTCCTAAATGTAAATCAAGGGGCCTAGCTAGGTGATCTCTCAAGAATCATCTTTGGAAGGTACACAGTGCACCCTTAGGATACCCATTTTGGGATAATCCCCAAAGGTTTGAAAAGATACATGCTCCTGCCCTGAGTAAAAAAAAAAAAAATCTCTCTCCAAAATGCTCTTTGCCTTCTCTATAGTGATGTCTTCTGACTTTCAACCTTTACAGTTCATATGCAATTGGTTCTACTGCTTTCTCCACTACTTTTCCTCCTTGGAAATCTGATAGACACTAATGCCTCAGAAGACACTGGCATGATGAAACCTTAAATCCAGCCAAATTGCACAGTTGGTTCCCAAGGAAACATTGTAGGCAATCTTCTCAATACCACAGCTAGCTTGTTTTGGACTTTGTATCTTTCATAGCACAGGAGACAGTGCACTCATATAAACATTGGTTCGAGTCATTTGTGAATGAACAGCACTTCTGATCTCTTCTTCCCTTCTAGATTTCCTTGCAGCATTTTTCTGTGACATAAACACTGATTCCATTTTACATGTTGCTCCTGGTAAGGAAATTCTATTCTTGCCACAATGCTTTCCTTTAGAGCTGTGCTTTCTAAAAAAATAAAGAAGTTATACTTTGAGAGCAAATGTGATGAAGGTTGCTGGACAGCAGCATAGCTCTAGCCATTGCCACAGACTTTCACTGAATAAAGAATGTTTTCTCTTTCTCCTCTGTGCTTTCTCTCTTATACCCATAGCAAGGAAATGAACCTACTATTCTTAGGGAACAAAGCTTACTGTGCTTTTAAAATCAATATGTGTTAGCAACTTTGGTGGCGGGTGGTGCTGAGAAGGGTGAGAGGCTTTGGTTTGTCTTTTACTTTTATTTCATAGCCACAAGTGGTGTAAAATGTTGTATCCCTCGTCATTTGAGCAGCAAGCCATTAAACATACCAATCAGAAGAAAATGCTAAATTGCTGGTGACTGCAATAGCATAAGCTACGTTTAATCATTTACTTTCAATCTCTTTATAATACCCTAGCCTATAAGAAAATCAATACGTTGCATTAAAACAGGGTTTGATGTTGCATAATACGATATTTAAAAGCACAATGGAAAACATTCTCAGAAGAACAATTCAGCTCTGGGTAGAAACGGATAATGACTGCTGTGATTTCCATCCTCTTGTTTTTAAAGGAGAAGTGATGTTCCTTTTTCTTTCTTCCCATTTTTTAAAGATTTATTTTGAAGAATATTCTGTTCTATCAGAAGCTGTAAACTATGTGAGACTACTGAGTTTAAATAATTTTAGATTAGTTTTTTTTTTTTTTAACTACATAATATGCCTATGAAGCAGGACAGTGTGGTCATAATCATTAGTTTAGTGAAATAGAAGCTCAAAATGTCATGAGATGCCTTGCCAAAGCAACATGTGAATGTCCCAGGGTACTTGTTGATGGAAATTATCACTTTAGTTACTCATTTTCTGCCTCCAGTAAAAACAGCAGGGCCTCTGGCTTGGAACCAGGCTAAAAAGAGTAGCAGCATTTCAGGGGAAGATGACGAAAGAGAAGTGGAGTGGAGATGGGGCCACCTCCCCAGGAGATTTTTGGTGATAAGTCAAATGGCTCTGCACCAAGAAAATCAAGGATGTGGCTGAGCTCATGCGAAGAAGTTTCTATGGCACACAGCCTCCAAGATCCCCCAGGTACTTAGGTGATATAGTCAAGCATTTTGTTTTAGTAAAAACAGGACTTTACTGGGATTCTGGCTTGGCCACTAATTTGCTGACTTTAAAGTTTCAGATCTTTTAAAATCGGATACAAAGCCATTTCCTGTCCCACAAGGACTTCCTGGTAGTTAGTGAATCAATGACTCAGATGTACTTTGAGCTCCTTGGCAAGGTCCTAACATCCCAAGGTGTTACTCCATGCACAAGATTTCCTGACTTCAGTTGATTCAACAGCAGTTACATCTAATGCCAATCTCTCCAGGGCAGGCAGAAAACTGGGATTTCCTTTTTCAACAAGCCCATGGCCTAAGGCAGTCTGGCACAAAATGGTTTTGTGGATGGATAAGCATCTGTTCTTATTTACAAGGATGCCACAGAGTACTGCCACACTCATTTCCTACCTTCTGGGAGTTTTGTGAGATTTATCATGGTTATTGCAGCAGTGCACCAGAGAAAAACAAGAGCTTTGGAAGTCTAAAACTTATTTAGTGTTTGCTGGTGACTAACAAGTGCTTTTAATTTGTTACTTTAAACTTGTGATTTTGTTCATTATTGAATTCATTCTGAATATGCTCAGGAGGTGAAAGTTGGTGAGGGAAAACATCCCAAAATGATTTTGGTGATTTTTTTTTTTTTTAAGCTTCACACAGTTCAACACAGAGGTGCACTATTCTGTCAATTCTGTTGGTAGAGACACATTTTTGCTGTAGTTCTCTGTTAGGATGTTGTCATGCCCCTGATCTCTATCCTGTCTTCTTTTCTTCTACCTTTCCCTAGGTGATCCCCTCTACATCCATGACTTCAGCTGAGCTCCAGACAGACATCTACTAGGATGTCCTGCAGACCCAATCAAAGAGTACATGTTATTTCCAAACTAAATTGGTATTTCTCCATTCTAACCTTGAAGTCTGGGAGTCACACTTGAGTTTTCTCTCTTTCTCACTCCCAATATACATTCGATTGCCACGTTTTGATGGTCTATCTGCTTAACATCGTATATATCCATCTCTTCTCTATTCACAGTGCCACTAATGTCTGGGATACTGTAAAAACCTCTTAATACTTCTACTGACTCAGTCGCACTTCCAATCCCTCAGGTTGCCATAGGAATGATTTTTCGAATACAAAAATCTCATCATGCTTAAAATCCTTCAATAGTTCCCCATTTTTTAAATGTAGAACCCGTTTTTTCATGATCTGACTCTTGTGCCCATTTTCATCACTTCCAACCTCCTAGCACTTACCTTAAGCTCTAGCCTTTCCAAAGTACTTGCATTTTTAAATACACAGGCCCGCTCTTTCATCCCTTTTCCCTTGGGAATATTGTTCTCTGTTTTTAGAATGATTTTCCAGACACTTCTTTTTTTACACTTAACTGACCACTACCTATTCCCCAAGATTCAGTTCATATATTTCCCAGGGAACCAGAACGTCGTCTCAAAACCTCCTTACCTGGGTTAGATGCCTCCTGCTCTGAGTTCGCAAAGCACCATGTGCACCACTCAGTCATAGCAACCATCACACACAGTTGTTTTACAGTATTGACTTACATGTTTCTATCTCTTTCCACTGTACCACAGACTCTCAGAATTCAGATTTTTGTTTTTCTTTTTTAATTTCTTCGTTCCTGAAGCCTATCCTAATATCTGGCACACAGTAAGGGACCAAACCAAGAAGAGACTTAAATCAGAGATTTTGAGGGGCAACCTTCCTTTTCCCTTGATGGAAAATATGTGCTTTGCCTGCTGTAAAGAATGACAAGTATGTGAAACCCATTTAATGTTATAAAGGCATATGGATAGGTTTCTGATTTCTTGTTCTAGAGGAGTGAGTGGGTATATCCTGAAAAAGATTCCTGGAGAATCTGGACAAAGCAGATTGGGTAATCTAAGCCAAGAAGTGAATTAGAATTGCCCATAAAACAGAAAATAGAGAAATGTTTGGCAATCCACATAAAGTACGGCTGAGAAAGGAACGCTCACCTGGTATTCTACTAGTTTCCCTACACTTTCCAGCACCCTTGCAGTTAGATGGAATCATGTGACCAGTACCAGGTAATGAAATGTGACATGTGTCACTTTTAGGATAAGGCAGTGCAAAGCCCATGCATTAGCTTCTCTCTCTTCTGATGTCAGGACAGTTGAAGAGACTGCACTGTACCTGGTGTATCTACAAGAAAGTAGAGTTGGATCAGTTTGGTGATGGTGTAGAACAGAGCCTTGTGAAGACTGACGTGAGTAAGAAACAGAATGTATTAAGCCTCTGAGATTTGGGAGTTTTTCGTTATTGCAGCATAACCTAGATTATCCTAATACAGAGAGGGTTTAGAAAAAAGAATAAAACAGAAATGTCCTTTTTAAAATTGGATGACAGTAACTAGATGCAAATAAGTTGATATTGTCTTTCACCAAGGATATTTAGACCTGAATTCTTCTATAGAATCCTATTGAGAGACAATTCTCCATTTCTGCCTGTCTCATAAGCACAGGCGCTAACTGCGAGCACAGGTGCTAACTACCTTTATACTCTCCTTTCAAAGATGTTTGTATAGTGAACATCCTTGGAAAATAGAAACAGTATTTTTCTTTGGTTCAAAAGGCAGGGTTACTTTCAGCCTTGGAAGACACAGAGTGTCTCTCTGGAACACTTTACAGTCATGTTTATGCTATACCCAGTATAAGAGATTTGGCTTCCCTAAGCTCAGAGCTCCTCTCCTGTAATGTAACCAACTGTAAGTGTAGGTTTTACCTTGTCTTCATGCTACCATTTGTGAATCAAGACTTGGGAACCAGTTCAAGAAAATGCTGATATACGAGGGAAGGGAGGAGTGGGAGGGAAAAACACTAAATAGATAATAGGTAAGTGGTAACTTTGGTGAAGGGTAAGACAGCACACAATCTTGGGGAAGCCAGCACAACTTGTCCAAGACAAGGTCATGGAAGCTCCATAGACACATCCAAACTCCCTGAGAAACCAAATTACTGGCTTGAGGGCTGTGGGGGCCATGGTCTCAGGGAACATCTAGCTTAATTGGCATAAAATATTTCATAAAGAAAACGTTCTACATTCAACTTTGGTGAGTAGTGGTCTGGGGTTTCAAACACTTGTGAGCAGCCATCTAAGATACTCCACTGGTCTCACCCAATCTGGAGCAAGAAAGAATGAAGAAAACCAAAGACACAAGGGAAAGATTAGTCCAAAGGACTGATGGACCACAAGTACCACAGCCTCCACCAGACTGAGTCCAGCACAACTAGATGGTGCCTGACTACCACCACCACCAACTGCTCTGACAGGGATCACAATACAGGGTTCTGGACAGAGCTAGAGAAAAATGTAGAACAAAATTCTAACCCCCAACCCCCCACAAAAAAAAAAAGAATGACCAGACTTACTGGTCTGACACAGACTGGAGAAACCCCCAAGAGTGTAGTCCCCGGACACCCTTCTATCTCAGTAATGAAGTCACTCCTGAGGTTCACCCTTCAGTCAAAGATTAGACAGGTCCATAAAACAAAACAAAACTAAATGGGCACACCAGCCCAAGGGCAAGGATGAGAAGGCAGGAGGGGATAGGAAAGCTGGTAATGGGAAACTCAAGGTTGAGAAAGGGAGAGTGTTGACACGTTGTGGGGTTGGCAACCAATGTCACAAAACAGTGTGTATTAATTGTTTAATAAGAAACTAGTTTGCTCTGTAACCTTCATCTAAAGTACAAAAAATGAAAATCTCTACTAAAAATAAAATAAATTCACCAAAGAAGACATTCAAATGGCCAACAGACACACGAGGAAATGCTTGCGATCACTAGCCATTAGAGAAATGCAAATTAAAACCACAATGAGAGATACCATCTCACCCCGGCATTACTGGCACAAATCAAAAACACTCGCAATAACAAATGTTGTAGGGGCTGTGGGGAGATCGGAACACTTATGCACTGCTGGTGGGAATGCAAAATGACACTACCATTTTGAAAAATGATATGACACTTCCTCAGAAAACTAGAAATAGACATACCATTCGATCCAGCAATTCCACTCCTAGGAATATATCTTAGAGAAATAAGAGTCGTCACTCGAATAGACATATGCACACCTATGTTCATGGCAGCATTGTTCACGATAGCAAAACGATGGAAACAACCTAGATGC
>NW_004443979.1:15849456-15856264 GCF_000243295.1 Trichechus manatus latirostris
TCATAAAACAATATGTGTACTACTGTTTCGTGAGAAACTGTTCTGTAAGCCTTCACCTGAAGTACAATTAAAAAAAAAAAAAGTCTTCACCAAAAGAGTAAAAAGAGAACCTAGAGACCGGGAAAAAATTTCTGGACATTATGAGTCAGACAAAGGTCTAATCTCTATAATCTATAAGATAATCCAACATCTCTACAAGAAAAAGACAAATAATCCAATTAAAAAATGGACAAATGAAATGAACAGACACTTCACCAAAGAAGACATTCAGGCGGCAACAGACACATGAGGAAATGCTTGTGATCACTAGCCATTAGAGAAGTGCAAATTAAAACCACAATGGGATACCATCTCACCCTGGCATTACTGGCACGAGTCAAAAACACTGGAAATAACAAATGTCGGAGAAGCTGCAGGGAGATCGGAGCTCTTATGCACTGCTAGTGGGAAAGCAAAATGTTACAACCATTTTGGAAAATGATATGGTGCTTCCTTAGAAAGCTAGAAATAGAAATACCATTTAATCTAGCAATCCCACTCCTAGGAATATATCCCAGAGAAATAAGTGCCGTCAAACGAATATATATATGCACACCCACTGTTATGGATTGAATTATGTCCCTCCAAAATGTGTGTATCAATTTGGCTGGACTATGATTCCTGGCATTTTGTGATTTTCCTATATGTTTTAATCCTGCCTCTATGATGTTAATGAGGGAGGATGTGTGGCAGTGGTGTTAGTAAGGCAGAACTCAATCTACAAGACTGGATTGTGCCCTGATGCGATCTCTTGAGATACAAAAAGAAGTGAGTAGAGAGACAGGGGCCCTCATACCATCAAGAAAGCAGTGCCGGGAGCAAAGCGAGTCTTTTGGACGGGGGTCACTGCGCATAGAAGCTCCTAGTCCGGGGAACACTGATTAGGAGAATGTCGACAGAGAGAGAGATCCTTCCCCTGGAGCTGAAGCCCTGAATTTGGACTTTTAGCCTACTTTACCGTGAAGAAATAAATTTCTCTTTGTTAAAGCAATCCACTTGTGGTATTTCTGTTGTAGCAGAACTAGATGACTAAGACACTCATGTTCATTGAAGCTTTGTTCACAGTAGCAAAAAGATGGAAACAATCTAGATGCCCGTCAACAGATGAATGGATAAACAAACTATGGTACATACACACAGTGGAGTATTACGCAACGATAAAGAACAATGATGAATCTATGAAGCATTTCATAACATGGATGTAACTGGAGGACATTATGCTGAGTGAAATAAGTCACCCACCAAAGGGCAAATATTGTATGAGACCTCTAATGGAAAAACTCATGAAAAAGTTTACGCACAAAAAGAAACAATCTTTGTTGGTTACGAGGGATAGGAGGGGTGAGGGGGGATACTAAATATACAATAGATAAGTGTTAACTTTGGTGAAGGGTAAGACAGTACACAATACTCTGGAAACCAGCACAACTTGTACAAGGAAAGGTTATGGAAGCTCCACGAACTCATCCAAACTCCCTGAGGGACTGAATTGCTGGGATGAGGGATGTGGGGATCATGGTCTTAGGGAACATCTAGCTCAATTGGCATAACACAGTTGATAAAGAAAATGTTCTATATTCTACCTTGGTGAGTAGCATCTGGGGTCTTAAAAGCCTGTGAGCAGCCATCTAAGATACTCCACTGGTCTCACCCCTTCGGGAACAAGGGAGAATGAAGAGAACAGGATACAAGGGAAAGATTAGTCCAAAGGACTAATGGACCACAGCTACCACGGCCTCCATCAGAATCTGTCCAGTACGGCTAGATGGTGTCCGGTTACCACCACTGACTTCTCTGACCAGGATCACAACAGAGGATCCCGGATAGAGCTGGAGAAAAATGTAGAACAAAATTCTAACTCAAAAAAAAAAAACAAGACCAGACTTACTGGCCTGACAGAGACTGGAGAAACCCCGAGAGTATGGCCCCCGGACACCCTTTTAGCTCAGTAAAGAAGTCACTCCCGAGGTTTACCATTCAGCCAAATATTAGACTGCCCAGAAAACAAAACGAGGCTAATGGAGCACAACAGTCTAGGGACAAGGACAAGCAGGCAGGACGGGGCAGGAAAGCTGGTAATAGGAAACCCAAGGTTGAGAAGAGAGAGTGTTGCCACGTCGTGGGGTTGTTAACCACTGTCATAAAACAATATGCATACTAACTATTTAACGAGAAACGGTTTGTTCTGTAAACCTTCATCTAAAGTACAATAAAAAAAATAAAGAAAAAGAGTAGATTGAATGAGGGCAGGGAATGGGACAAAAGAAGAGGGACATAAGGGACATGTTTTAGAAGAGACTAAGGATCCTAGTACATGTGGTGTCATGATGACCCAAGTTTGTATAATTCTAGAAATCTATGTAGGCTTGTGAAATATTCCCATTTGAACCTAGGTTTCTGTTTCTTACTGCATGTTGGACTGAAGATGACTAGAGAGTGTCTACACCTCAGCAGTCTTTATAGTAAACCACCTCTTCCTGTAGCCAAATGGAATCCCAAGTGCCTTGCTGGGACACAAAGACTAAAGGAATTTTCCTATCCTTAGACAAGAGGAACAGACCAGATAAAATGTAGGAAACTAATGAGCGCTGGAGCCGACCATAACAGTGGTTCCCTTCTAGACTGTGCCATTTGCTTACAGAGAAAAGGAATTTTCACTTGAACCTCACTTACTCTTCATTAAGACCATACAATAAAAAAACCAAAGGGACAATTAATCTACAGTTGTAATCAATGAAAAAAAAAATTAGTCCAGATAAATTGATATTGCAGTATGTATTTAAAAAAAATTGAAATAGCTGATATGAATTCAATATTGATCATATAGAGTGAATCTCTTCATGGGTACCCCTGTCAACACTGAATGAAATACCACATATTTGAGCAACTGTGAGTTTTAGATTAAATGCAGAAGGTGAATAATATATCAGAATTTCATATTTGAAATTAACTCAGAATATGTGGTTTCAAGGCTTCTTTTACGTTCTACAAAATTAAAAGTTCAGTTTATAGGCTGTGTGGAATATCAAAATAATCATACCTACTAAACGTATTATCTTTTATTCCTAATGTGTTTTTGCATGAATTTATTCTAAAAGTGAGGTGATTAAAATGTGCTGTTCGTTGTATACAGAAATTTAAGCAAACTGAATAACGTATTTGTAGTTGTGGATCAAGAAGTGAGGCTATTTTTCTATTTGTGATGTTGGTTGAACCCAATCTGTCACCATCTGGCCTCATTTTGTTCTATTCATGTTATCTGGATGGCTGAAGTTAAGTAGGGCATCTATACGTGGCCATAATAGCATGAAGAGAAACACACGTGATTCTTAAAGGGATAGAGCCTACGACCTTGGCCTAGAGGTGAGGATAAGACTTCCTTCCAGTGACCCAAAACTTTAGACAACTCCAGGTGAGTAGTGTCGAACTATCATCTTCAAAGTAACATTCTAGAGTATCATTGGTACTGCTTTCTATTTATAGCTCTCTGCCTCCTAATCACACGATGGGATTTTACTTCCTAAACACCTTGAGAGTGTGGGAGCCATGTGACAGTCTGGTCAATGCATTGTAAGGGCAGATGATGTGTGTCACATTGAGGCTGACATTTAATTGCTTGTACAAGACCTCCCAGTCTGGCTCTTCTCTTTGAAAATTTACTCAGTAATTTTGGGATGGGAGCTACTCTGTTAGCCAGGGTGTCTAAAGGATAATGACATGCAGACCCTCTCTGTTGATATGTGATGAATATGTTGCTTGAACAAGAAATGAACCTTTGATGTAGATTTTGGGGTTTCTGATTAACTCAGCATAATTTAGCCTGCCCTTACTAATGTATTTTCAATTGCCTGAAGCCAAGTCGGCAGTTAAACAGTGGGAATTCAACAAGTTCGTTAGCATTTCTGATGGATCCCTGCATTTTTTTTTTCCCCAACTCCAGTCTCTGCCTCATTATCCTTTTCTTCAAGGCAATCCAGACAACCATTACCAAGAGATTCCTGTTATCTGAGTGGAGGCAACACTTTTGCTTTCATGGAATCCTGAAAATATTTGTCAGGAAGAGGACACATAGGGACATTCTGTTTTTAATTTTTTTATTGTATTGAGTGAAAGTTTACAATTTGAGTTAGTTTCTCATACAGAAATTTATACATACATTGTTATGTGACCCTAGTTGCTCTCCATATACTGTGACAGCACAGTCCTCCTTTCCACCCTGGATTTTCCATGTCCATTTAACCAGCTTCTGCCCCTTTCTGCCTTCTCATGTTGCCTCCAGACAGGAGCTGCCCATTTTGTCTCATGTGTCTACTTGAGCTAAGATGCACACTCTTCACAAGTATCATTTTATGCCTTATAGTCCAGTCAAATCTTTGTTTGAAGAGCTGGCCTCAGGAATGGTTTTAGTTTTGGGCTAACAGAGGGTCCAGGGGCCATGTCTTCAGGGGTCAGTCTTAGTCAAACCATTAAATCTGGTCTTTTTATTAGAATTTGAGTTCTGCCATAGGGACATTCTTCAAGTAAAATTAGAGAGGATGGGAGTTCCCGCAAAATGGCCCTCTAGGCAGAAGCACCACGCCGTCCCGCCACAGCAAAGATCTGAAAAACTAAGCCAAACAGACAATACAAAAATCCTGAAACCCTAAAACATCAAATGAAGAGATAAAGAACTCAGCCAAGCACCAAATGGAGTGAGAAAACTGACAGAGAACGGAGAGCAAGGGAGAGATTCATGCAGAGGTCCCATACCAGCTAACGCAGCGCGGTTCCACCATCTTGGACTCCTATCAGAGACCAGCAAATAGGGGGTACGAGAAAGCAGCCTCATGGAGCATCCAGCGGGAGACAAAACAACCGGTAACTGGCGATATACGCTTTCCCACCCCCCACCCTTCTTCACCCTGATTCGGCCTCCTCTGCTTCCCGTGGCCACAATCACTTGACCGGGAAACAGCGGCTGCTTGGTTTCCACACACCCAAACGGGTGGCTCTCTGAGTGCCATTTGTTGGCTGCTGGTGTTGCTTTATTTCCGCTTCTTTTTATTTCTTCTTTGACTCTCCCCACCTCCCCCTCCTTTCGCTCGAGTACCTCGCTCCATACGCCATCTTAGCTTCTTCCTGAGGGGATGCAGAGCTCCAGTAATTTGTGATATATGCCTTCCCACTCTCTACCCTTCTTCACCCACACTCAGCCCCCTCTGCTTCCCACGGACACAGTCTCTTGTCCAGAAACACCAGCCTGCACTAGCTGGCTCTCTGAGTGCCATTTGTTGGCTGCTCGTGTTGCTTTTTTTTCTGCTTCTTTTGATTTCTTACTTACCTCTCACCACCTCCCCCTCTCTTCGCTCAAGTATCTGACTTTGTGCGCCATCTTTGCTTCTTCCTGAGGGGCTGCGGAGCTCCATTCGAGTGTGGAGCTGCTTCCTGGTTTGGGCTGCCATGCTGGTGGGATCATGGGGTTTTTGTTCATTTGTTTGTTTTGAATTGTTTGTTTGTTCTCTTTTCCTTTTCTTGAGTTGGGAGCCCTTTCTGGCCAGGCTGAGCTGCGTGGCAGAGAGACTCTCCTTCGGCTTGCACAGACGTCCAGAGGGATCCCTGAGAGCATTTCTTTTTATGTTAGGTTTTTTTTTTTTTATGTTTCTTTGGGGACCTTTCTTGTTTGTTTGTTTTTTTTAATTTGTTTTGTTTTCTTTTTCCTCTTTTTCCCTTTTTGTCTTTCTTCATTGCTCAGTTTCTCATCTCTCTATATCTTCCTTCTCTTTCTGTTCCCTGAATACCCGGCATTGTATATGTCTGTGCCTTCTAGCCAGGCTGTACTGCGACACCTGAGAGCGACTTCCCTAGACCTCATAGCTGCACCAGTGGGATCCCTGGGAACTTTACGGTTCTTTAACCTTTCTGATTCTTATTTATTCATTCTTTTCTTTTCTTCCTCCTCCGCTTTCTGTTTTTCTCCATTTCATAGTTTCTCATCTCTCCACTCCAACAGCAAGCTCCCCTAGCATTCTTTTTTGTTTGTTTGTAAGTTTTTGGCTTCTGTTCCTCTAGCCTCTCTCCCATATCCATCTTAGCTCCACACATAACAATCTCCCCGCTGCATCATGCCTACCTGCACCCTGCACTTGACATCACACCACCAAGCAGCACAGGCACAGCCAACTGGAACCTGCCCTGCACTGATTACTGACCCACTCTTGTGGCTGTAGTAAGTGCCACAAACAACGCACCCCAGTAACTCCTCTTCAGCTAGACCTGCCCTGCTGTACCATATCTGAATGATTGACCCTGCCAGTTGAAGATGGAGGCGAAAAGTATTGTGCCCACAGATAAGCAAACAACAAAGAACACACAGTACGCCTGCTCAGAAATAGTCAAATCTTTTTTTTAAGAAAGGGACGAAACAAACAAATCTACAATCAATAAACGAGAAAAATACCGACTGAATGCCCCGAAGACAGCAGACAATAACAAAACATTTACAAAAACAGGACAGAATGGTTCAAGTAGGAGTCCAAAATAAAACACCAGATGATTTTCCAGTAGAAGAAAAGGCACTAGACCAATCTGATAGGGAATTAAAATCTATAATACTCAGAATTCTCCAAGAGCTGAGGCAAAAAGCTGACAAACATGAGGAAAAAATAGACAAATTCATGGAAAATATGGACAAAAAATTGAAAGAATTCGGGAAAATAATGCAGGAACAAAATGCCAAAATAAATTCACAACTAGAAATTATACAAAGACAACAATTAGAAATCCAAAAGAT
>NW_004443979.1:15865376-15870813 GCF_000243295.1 Trichechus manatus latirostris
AAAAAAAAAAAAAAAGCTTGAGAAGTTAGAGGGTTGATATGTTGTGGCGTTGTTAACCAATGTCATAAAACAACATGTGTACTTCTGTTTCATGAGAAACTATTTGTTCTGTAAGCCTTCACCTGAAGTACAATAATCTCCTCCTTCATTGAGTGCTGAAGCATATTAGAATTCCTGGGGAACTTTAATAAATATACTGAAGCCTAGGACCGAACCAAACCAAATTCATTGCCATTGAGTCAATTTGGACTCATAGAGACCCTATAGGACATAGTAAAACTGCCCCGTCGGGTTTCCGAAGCTGTAATCTTTATGAGAGCAGACTGCCGCTTCTTTCTCTCGTGGAGCGGCTGGTATGTTTGAACCACAGGCCTTTTGGTTAGCAGTCCAGTGCTTAATCACTATGCCACCAGGGCTCATTTGCCTCGAACCACCTCACACCAATTAAATCAGATATCACCGTGGCTGAAGTCCAGCCATCATCGTTTTTTTAAAGTTCTTCAAATGATTCTAATGTTGGGTCAAGATTGAGAATCACTGTCCTGGAGAATTAACCAATCATATCATTCATGTAGGTACTTATTTCTAATATGTGTTATAATGTTTATTATTATTATTTTTCTGAGACAAATAATATGTGTTTGCATATTTTGAAATCCTGTGGTACTTGGTCCTGAGATGAACACGACTAAAATCCCTGTATGGTAAAGTCCTGATAGCTATATGAAATTGGCCATGGCTGTTTCTTGGCTTTTTCTGTACTTAAAGATTTCAACCTGTTCATTGGGTAGATTTCTTTCTTTCTTTTTTTGGAATGAACCTCTTTTACGATGACGGTTTATTTGAACTTGGTAGTATTTTAGCTGTTTTTGGCTCTGTAACTTGGCTGATTTTGTTTTTTACCTTTTGTAAAAGCTTTTGTAACTCATCTGCATCAAAACTTTTCTGTTGTTACCATTAGCATTGTTTCATTGGTAGTTTTAGTGCCAAGACCTTCTCTTCAACTAGTTGTGGCCTTCTGGAAATTAACAAAATAATGGGGAGTTAAAGGTATTTAAAAGCCAGTTGTCTTAGTCATCTAGTGCTACTATAACAGAAATACCACGAGTGGATGGTTTTAACAAAAAGAAGTTTATTTCCTTACAGTAAAGTAGGCTAAAAGTCCAAATTAAGGGTGTCAGCTCTAGGGGAAGGCTTTCTCTCTCTTGGCTTTCTCATCAGTGTTCCCCCGGACTAGGAGCTTCACTGCCCAGGGACCCCAGTCTAAAGGACGTGCTCTGCTCCCGGCACTGTTTTCTTGATGGTATGAGGTCCCCAACTCTCAGCTTGCTTCCCTTTCCTTTTATCTCTTGAAAGATAAAAGGTGGTGCAGGCCATATCCCAGGGAAACTCCCTTTACATTGGATCAGGGATGTGACCTGGGTAAAGGTGGTGTTACAATCCCACTCGAATCCTCTTTAACATAAAATTACAATCACAAAATGGAGGCCAACCACACAATTCTGGGAATCATGGCCCAGCCAAATGGATACACATATTTTTTTCGGGGACATAATTCAATCCATGACACCAGTGATATTTGCCTTTTAGCCTATAAGTATCAGTAAGGCAGGGGATAGTGCACCATATAATGAGTCCAACCTCTCAAACACCAGGTGGCTCCTGCAGTAGAAGGAAGTTTATGCCTTCATGAATGCTGGTCACATCCACAGTTTCTTGCTTCTGAAGAATGAAAACCAAGCTCATTCTTTGGGCATGATTTACTGATGTTTATACTGCAATACTCTCAGACAATGAGCACAATTGATTGGACCAGGGACTGGTGTCTGAGTTCAAGGCTATGAATAGGCTAGATGAAGAGAATGGAGGCCCTTGGCTTAGGAACTCTCTCTAATGGATGCATTTCTTCCTACAAAAACAAAGGAAACAAAAAACAAAATGAAACTTAGCCGAACCAATCATATCTTTGGGGGGAATTTGAACACCAAAAAAAAAAAAAAAAAAATACTAAGAGTTGTCAAATGGTAGTGGAGAAAAGTAGAAAGAGAGAGAAGTTGGAGTCAGAGGAGCTGAGTCATGAGAAACGAAGTCTTCTAGACTGTAGTTCTCTTCTGAATGATGATTCAGTCCTTCATAAAGGCTGGGTTTTCTAAAACTAGATCACATTTCTAGTACAATGTGTTACATTTCTTCCTTGTATTCCTGTAAGATTAACTCCTACTCTCTTTGGTAACTTGAGTATGTTATTGCATTCTCAAAGAACCAAGCAAGCTAAAGTTTTCTCTGTGGCCGATATACTAAAGCTTATCTAGTCTTACTCCCACAAATAAAACACCAATGATAGCCCATAATATATGAATAGGGATCATTCTTTTTCAAATAGTCAATAATGTAACTAGGGATGGGGAATGTTTACCTAGAACAGGATACCAGGCACAGATATTTTATAACTGTGATCATTGTACATAATTCAGGACTATTTGAGTTCTGCAATTAAGTAATAGGATTATTATTGTTACTATTGACTTCTCCTAAAGCCTCTTTCTTGTAATAATTCCTTACAGACAGTACTTACTATGATCTAGGCACTGCTCCAAACATTTGACCTATAGTATCTCATTTAATTACCATAATAAAACTTTGAGATAGGTGCTATTGTTAACATTACTATCTTTACAAATGAGGACATTGATTAATACATACAGTGTGAACTTGCCTAGGGTCACATAGCTGGAAAGAGGTTGTCATGGATTGAATTGTGTCTTCTCCAAAATATCAGTCAACTTGGCTAGTCCTTGATTCCCAGTATTGTGTGATTGCCCACGATTTTGTCATCTGATGTGATTTTCCTATGTGTTGTAAATCCTACCTTTATGATGTTAATGAGGTGGAAATATCGGCAGTTATGTTAATGAGGCAGGACTCAATCTACAAGATTAGGTTGTGTCTTAAGCCAATCTTTTTTGAGATACAAAAGAGAGAAGCGAGCAGAGAGACATGTAGACCTCATACCACCAAGAAACATGAGCCAGGAGAATAGTGTGTCTTTTGGACCCAGGGTCCCTGCACTGAGAAGCTCCTAGACCAGGGAAGATTGATGACAAGGACCTCCTCCCAGAGCCAACACAGAGAGAAAGGCTTCCCCTGGAGCTGGCACCCTGAATTCAGACTCCTAGTCTCATAGACTGTGAGAGAACAAATTTCTCTTTGTTAAAGCCATGCACTTGTGGTATTTCTGTTGTAGCAGCACTAGATAACTAAGACAGAGGTGGACCCAGATTCAAACCTAGGTAGTCTGACCACAGAATTCATCATTTAATCTCTTCAATATAGTGTTGTATTGATTTACATTACCAGTATACCTCCTCTCTTTTCCCTACTGTCTTAGTTATCTAGTGTTACTACAACAGAAATACCACGAGTGGATGGCTTTAACAAAGATAAATTTATTCTTTCACAGTCTAGTAGGCTAGAAGTCTGAATTCAGGGTGCCAGCTCCAGGGGAAGCCTTTCTCTCTCTGTCGGTTCTAGAGGAAGATCCTTGTCATCAATCTTCCCTTGGTCTAGGAGTTTCTCAGTACAGGGATCCTGGGTCCAAAGGACATGTGCTCCTGGCTCTTCTTGCTTGGTGGTAATGAGATACCCCTGTGTCTCTTCTCACTTCTCTCTTTTATATCTCAAAAGAGAATGACTCAAGATACAACCTAATCTTATATATTGAGTCCTGCCTCATTACCATAACTGCCTCTAACCATGCCTCATTAACATCATAGAGGTAGGATTTAAAACACATAGGAAAATCATATCAGATGACAAAATGGTAGACAATCACATAATACTGGGAATCATGGCCTAGCCAAACTGATACACATTTTTGGGAGACACAGTTCAATCCATGACACCTACTAGGGAAAAATTATTAATACCATTAAACAGTCATCAACAGTTATAATCATCCTATAACTAGCAAAACAGGACACTGCCAGAAATTCCAGCTAGATTCAGAAGAGGACATGAAACAAGGGATATCATTGCTGATGTCGGATGGATACTGGCTGAAAGCAGAGATTACCAGAAAGATGTTTACCTGTGTTTTATTGACTATGCAAAGGCATTCCGGCTGTGTGGATCATAACAAATTATGGATAACACTGGGAAGAATGGGAATTCCAGGACACTTAATTTCGCTCATGAGGAACCTGTACATAGATCAAGAGGCAGTTGTTCGAACAGAACAAGGGGATACCGTGTGGTTTAAAGTCAGGAAAGGTGTGCATCAGGATTGTATCTATTCACCATACTTATTCAATCTGTATGCTGAACAAATAATCTGAGAAACTGGACTATATGAGGAAGAATGGGACATCAGGATTGGAGGAAGACTCATTAACAACCTGCGATATGCTGATGACACAACCTTGCTTGCTGAAAGTGAAAAGGATTTGAAGCACTTACTGATGAAGATCAAATACCACAGCCTTCGGTATGGATTATACCTCAAAATAAAGGAAACAAAAATCCTCACAACTGGACCAATAAGCAACATCATTATTAATGGAGATAAGCCTGAAGTTGTCAAGGATTTCATTTCACTTGGATCCACAGTCAACACTCATGGAAGCAGTGGTCAAGAAATCAAAGGACGCATTCCATTCGACAAATTTGCTGGAAAAGACCTCTTCAAAGTTTTGAAAAGCAGTGATGTCACCTTGAAGACTAAGGTGCACCTGACCCAACCCATGGTCTTTTCAATTGCTTCATATGCATGTGAAAGCTGGACAATGAGTAAGGAAGACTGAAGAAGAATTGATGCCTTTGAATTATGGTGTTGACTAAGAATATTGAATATACCATGGACTTCCATTAGAATGAACAAATGTATCTTTGAAGAAGTACAGCCAGAAAGCTCATTAGAACCAAGGATGGTGATACTATGTCTCACATACTCTGGACATGTTATCAGGAGGGACCAGTCCCTGGAGAAAGACATCATGCTTGGTAAAGAAGAGGGTCAGTGAAAAAGATGAAGACTCTCAACGAGATGGAGTGACACCTAACAACAACAACTGGCAAATGGATGAATTTCCAATCGGGAATTTGAGCATTGCATCATTGGATACAGTCAATAGCCTTTCATTTACAAACATTGGGCTCAAATTTCATGTTTAAAGATAAGCTACTTTGGAGTAGAGAAGTGTCTTAGGCTGGGTTCTCTAGAGAAGCAAAACCAGTAAAGTGTATAAATACATATATATGGAGAGATTATATCAAGGAAACAGCTCACATGATTGTAGAGGCTAGAATGTCCCAAGTCCGTGGATCAGGGTAGAGGCCTCTCCCAAGTCACACAGCTGCAGAAGCTGGCAAGCCCAAGATAGGAAGGTCGGAGAGCAGGGCTCCCACTCACAGGCTGTGCAGATCGACGAATCCCAGGTTC
>NW_004443979.1:15874062-15875132 GCF_000243295.1 Trichechus manatus latirostris
TTTCCTAGGTAGAGGCAGTTCTAATGGCTTCCACTTGGCTTTTCCTACCATAATAGCCCTTACTCTATTTGTCAGGGATCCAGTGTGGGGGTTCTGGCAGTTGCTGAGTATATCTATTCCAATGATGCATTCTGGAACTGAGGAAATCACTGCAGGATGGGTTTGGGGACCCACGGGACCTAGTGTGAGATGGACATGAGCCAAGACTCCATTAATAACCTGACCTTCATATGCCCCCACTCTGACTGGTGGGCCACAGTGATGTTTTGGGTTTCCTGGAATTAGTGTCAGCTCAGAGCCTGTATCCAGTAATCCCCAAAAAGTCTGATTATTTCCTTTTCCCCAGTGAACAGTCACTCTCGTAAAAGGCCGTAGATCCCTTTGGGGAAGGCTGGGAGAAAGATTAACAGTAAAAATTTTTGGCAGTGTATTGGAGTCCTTCCTCAAGGGGATCCGGCCTCCCCTTCATTCAAGGGGTTGTGGGTCTTTAAACTCACTCAAATCTGGGAATTGATTGAGGGACCATGACTCTCTATTCTGGTGATTTGAGTTAGATTGCTATTTACCTGACCTAGAATTCATCCATTTGTATAGATCAAGTAAATATTTAGTAGATTTCCTATCTATTTCACTCCTACGGACACCATGACTAAGTAGCCAATGCCATAAGTCCATATGAGTCAGACTATTCTGATTACTGCTTTGACTCCTCTGTCCATTACTGTAACCACACCCACATTGTCTTTGTCAATTGAGTGCAGCTCCTTGGTCCGTACTACCATGGAGTTCAATCAGCCCCACTGTAGTTAGGTGTCTTAATTCAGTTAGGGCAGTTCTCACTGTCAAATCTGATTTACATAAAACAGCAATCACAGCAGTCTTCAAGGATGCTGGAGCTCCCTTCACAAATTTATTCCTCACAGTGGTGGTAAAAGGTGTGTCCTCTGGACACTCCATGTGTGGGTCTGTGGGTCTAACTTGATAAATCCACTCTAGCATGCCAATTTCCCTAAGCCTTTGGATACCTTCTTCTACAGTATACCAACGCAGGTCTGGTACTTCAACTTGAT
>NW_004443979.1:15875556-15877667 GCF_000243295.1 Trichechus manatus latirostris
TTAGTAGACAAACATGAAGTAATCTCTTCAGATGGGACTGGTTCTGCTGGCAGGAGTGATTCAATGGAATTTACAGGCTCAGTGTCCCCAGCTTCCTGATTAAATGCCCATATGTCCCCATCCCAAGTCTCAGGATCCCATCTCTTCCCAATCAATGCCCTTACTTTAACCTCAGACACCTCTCGAGGTTTGCAATCGAGCTGGTGTTGTAATTCAGCCACTCTTACAATAAGACTCTGGGTTTGGTTTTCAGCAATTTTGGCTCTGTTACTACAAGAAATAAGGCTTTCTTTAAAAGCACAAGTGGAAGCCTTGAGGTCATGTATGCGGCACTTGAGCCTTGACTCTGAAGCCCTGAGTGCATCTCTTTCCTTCATCAGTTTGTCTAGAGAAAGTAGGACAAACCAACCAGCTTTCTTATACTTTTCGTTCTGACAAAGCTGTAGAAAGATATCACACATGTGTTCACCCTGAGCCTCCCCTTTCACCAATACCTGATCTACCGGTGGTGATATTTTGTGTATTTGTATCGCCACCTCGTTCCATGGACTAGCAGTGACCTCTTTACTGCTGGAAGCAGAGTCATCAATGTCTTTATGACTAACCAGACTTGAGAACTAATTTAGAAAACTCATTCTTACAATTTTGTTTCTCTAGAACCATTCCCAGTACCAAATGTCTTAGGCTGGGTTCTCTAGAGAAGCAAAACTAGTAAAGTGTATAAATATATATATAGAGAGAGATTATATCAAGGAAACAGCTCATGTAATTGTAGAGGCTAGAATGTCCCAAGTCCGTGGATCAGGGTAGAGGCCTCTCCCAAGTCACACAGCTGTAGAAGCTGGCAAGCCCAAGATTGGAAGGTCAGAGAGCAGGGCTCCTACTCACGGGCTGTGCAGATCGACAAATCCCAGGTTCGGCAGATAAGCTGACAGCTCAAGTCCCAAGAACGGGAGATGAGACGACAGGAAGCAGCCGCAGGATCCAGAGAGAGCAAAAAGCCAGAACATCTACTTATATACAGATGTGGGCCACACCCCCAGGGAGACTCCCTTTCATCTGATTGGCTACTCACAGTATATTCAATCATGGGAGTGATTACATTAAAACATGGAGAATCATGGCCCAGCCAAATTGACACACAATCTTAACCATCACAAGAAGGGTAGGAAATATATCTTCAGCTGACAATGAAGAACACAGAATTGATTGCCTTTTTTAATACTTAAGCATAATGAGAGCAAAAAAAAGACATTGAGATTAAAAACACCTCTTTGTTTTTTTCTCAAGATCCTATGGATTTATGAATAAGCATAATAAACACAATGTTCCTCCATGACCTCTGTGATTGACAGATGTCTATATGTTGCAGCAGGCATTGTTTTCTCTCAGCACGTCTTCATAGTTAAATTAATTAAAAATCTAACAGCTCTCACTAGAGTCCTTTCTTTATTGACCAATGATCCATGATCCATCCAGTTTGCAATAACACATGCTTCCCCTTATCCTACCCACTGATTAGCACTCAGCTAACTTCTCCACCCTAGAGGATCAGGTGAATGTAAAGCAGCAGATGGGCAGAAAGGGAAGACAATGATTGAGCTAGAAATCGCAGTGTGGCATTATCCACATGGGCTGTTTTATCTATATGCAGACTGCCTTTGTTGTAACCTCAGATAAGGAAAAACTGTAGCCAGGAAAAGAAGGAAACAGGGAAATTCAACCATTGCAGGCATTTGTTCTTATCTTCTATTTTTATAAAGAATAACAAAGGATCCCAGCAGATAAAATCAATGCTTCATATGAAACCCAATTCACAGTTTGAGTAAGTGCATTTTTTTTTTCCAGAGCCTCTAATGTTGTTGTGTTGATGCCTTACATTTTCATTCCCTACCATACCCAGGAGGGGAATTTAGAACTTGAATAGACCTTTGAGATCAAGTAGTCTAACCCTCCCTCCAGTCCCCTCTTTCCCCTAATAAGGAAAGTGAAGCCCCAGGAGGTTAACCGACTTGCACAAGGTCAGATGAGCTCAATTGTCTTCTACATTCCACGTGGAACTTTTCTCATTTCCAGCTTTAAATTGTTTATTCAGTGTTTTTTTTTTTTTT
>NW_004443979.1:15877767-15891339 GCF_000243295.1 Trichechus manatus latirostris
TTTTGTTCTTCAGCATCATCAATGGTTTCCACTTAGATGGCAGGCCATTCAAAGACAAGATTCGTGCACACGTGACTTCGACTTAAATTCTCCCAAAAGATCAATGGCAATAATGAAGAGAATAACAACAATAATGCATTGCTTAGGAAAAAAAAATGTATATTTATGTTCCTTAAGGGGTTTTTTTTTTTTTTTTTTTGCCATTTTCACTTCACTGAAATGAACTTTCTCATCTTGCTTTTATATCCTGGAAGCTATTTATCCCACCTGATTTAATTGCATTTTCATGCAATTGTATTACATTTTGCAATTGCTGTTATTTTATATTCTCTGTGTTTTTATGCCCTAACACCAACTATTTGCATCCTCTGTGTCCTGCTTTTATTATTAAACTACCTCAGGTGTTTCTTAGGCCAGGTTTACTTACATTGTAAAGTTAAGTTAAAAATAGTAACTAGGCAGAATGTTTCAAATTCTAACTTAGGGTCCATGAGGGGGAGGAGTAGAAAGCTTAGGTGTTATGATTGTAACTATTTGAGTTCTTGGTACATTAAAAAAAAAACAGTTGTAGTCAAGATGACTCTGATTCATAGCTACCCCATGTGTGTCAGAGTAGAACCGTGCTCAATAGGGTTTTCAATGGCTGAATTTTTGCAAGTAGATCGCCAGGACTTTCTTCCAAGTTGGCTTGTGGGACCACAATAAATTAGCTTCCTTGGTCTCTGAGTTTGCAAATTCTTCTTCCCATCCTCTCTCTTTCTCATAGGCCTATTCAGGGAACAAGTTTCTCTCCTGGAAACTCCCACTGTCTTCTGAAATCAGCTTTAGGAAGTCACTGCAGACATCGAACATTAAGTAGAGGAACGCCAATTTAAAAAGGATTTACGGAAATTAGATGGAAAGGCTCAGGGGAAACGAAAGCAATCCTCATAGGTCAAAAAGCCTGAGAAATTCTTTAAAATATCCACTTGTTTTTTAGTGAGCTTATTGGTAAATACAGATGCAGACAAAGCTTGAGAGCCTGTTAGAGCAGATGAAGATTTTGAGACACAAAGAACAAAAACACCTTCAAAAGGAAAAAAAAATTTGTTACTGTAAAAGTTAATAAAATATGTAGCCAAGAAAATGTATTTTTTTTTTTTAATACCTCAGTAGAATAATAGTGCTTGCCAATTATGGGGGAGATATTTTGATGCCTCAGGCTTGGGCTTTGTTTAGATGGCCTCTAGTCCAGTCCACCGTTAGCTGAATTATATGCACCACGGACTTCAAAGGCTTTGTGCTCAGTGGAAACGTCCAGGATGGAGTGCTGTGAGAAATAAATGATTGTGCTGCAGCGCAGACTGCCAAGCTGGGCTGATCGCTCTTCAGTCACTGGAAAAATGCAGTGTGCTAATGGACGTCAAGCTGTGATAAGGGGAAGTCCAAAAATATAGTTGCAACACAGTGAGCAAACTTAATGGAGGCAAATCTTTCACTTCCCTTGCACAGCTATGCTACACAGGTGGTAGTTTTACTGATGGACCCAGTTGTGTGTGTGTATGTGTAAATACACATGTCTTGAGCACTCCTTTCTTAAATAGGTGTGTTGGAGTTAAAGTCACAGCTAAACTTTAAAGAATTTGGCTGAAAGTCAGATTTGCTCTAGGTATTTGCTTTGATAGTTTACCATGACTCCTGGGTGGGATGAGGTTATCCAGGGGAACTGTGATTACCTGTGACTGCTTCCTAGGGCACTGAATCGTCCTCTAATGTCTTCTTCTGAAAGGAGACATGTCAACAGAGAGGGCCAGATGAAAGATGAAAGCTGAGCCACTACAGCTTTTCTCTACACTACCCAGTTCTTAAACTTGAACCTGCATTACAATGACCTGGAAGGCTTAGAGAAGATTCCTGGTCCCACCTCCTCCCCAAGAGTTTCTGATTCCTTAGGACTAGGATGGGTTCCAAGAATTTGCATTTCTATCAAGTTCCCAGTTGATGTTGGTGATGGTGGTCTGGGGACTGCACTTTGAGAACAGTACTGTGTGCCCAACCAGTCTGGAAACTTTGATGGGTATTGGAAACACAAGTCTGCCTTAACCAAGCAAGGTTGCATTTCTGCATTTGCCTAATTTTACATGTTTGGTTGATACCAAAGCACACAATGAGCAATGCTAAATTATAGATACTGTTGCGGTCGTTGGGGCTTGGGTTTCCTCATCTTTCTACTTTAGGAGGAGGTTGGGAGAAGAAAAAAAAAAAAAAAGATTCTGACACCTGCTGGAGAGGTTTATGAAGAAGAGACTTCCTTACAATGAGCACTACTGTTAGCACAGAGTCAAAAATGAAATTTAGATCATTTTCCTTCTTTTCCCAACTATTCTCCAGTTACCTGGACTTTAACATACACAAGTGGTCCCTGCTTTAAAACAATGTGACACTGCCTTAAAATAATTATTTGGAGGAAATACTCTCACCAGCAACTTGCCAGTGAAGGAGTTGGTTTCAGGATTGCTGTTTTGTTAGATGCCATAGGGTTGATTCTGACTCATGATGACTCCATGTGTGCAGAGTAGAACTGCTCCATAGGGTTTTCAAGGCTGTGACCGTTCAGAAGCAGATTGCCAGGCCTGTCTTCAGAAGTGCGTCTAGGTGGGTTTGAACTGTCAACCTTTTGGCTAGTGGTAAAATGCTTAACCATTTGTGCCACCCAGGGATGGTTTCAGGATAGAGAGAAATTAAGTCTAATGAGCCAATATTTTACTTTAGGGATAGACAGTGCAGTAACATGCGAAAGTATACCAAAATAGTATATATAAAAAGAAACAAACAAATACATGGGAAAATGTTGCTTAACCTCACTTTATAATTGAAGAAGTGGAATTTGGAGGAACAAGGTGTCATTTTTATCTGTCAGATTTTCAGAAATGAACACACTTGACTAGAGCATGCTGAATCAGACACTCTTTCCCACTACTGCTTGGGAGTGTGTATTGGGGTAACGTTTTGGAAGTCGTGTTAGTAATGATCAAAATTAGAAATGCACATGCTTTTTGACTCAGGAACTTTACTGTCATGGAGAATTATCCGTACAAGGATATCTACTGCAGTATTATTTAGACTCACATTGGGGATTAATTAAATTTATTTTGGTGGCGCTATGTAATGTACACCAATTTAAAAGAAAAAGGACATCTCTTTAGGGCAGCCCCGGGACAGGCGGGGTCCTGACGAGAAGCGAGCCGGCGGCCTGAGTAGGCGACTGACTGGGCAGCTCACCCGGGAGCTAGCAGCGGTGGCGGAGAGAGCGGGCCCTGAGCTGAGAGACACACCGCGCTGCGGAGATGGCGGGCGAGTGCGGGCGCAGCCATGATCACCTCAGCCGCTGGAATTATCTCTCTTCTGGATGAAGAAGAACCACAGCTTAAGGAATTTGAACTACACAAATTGAATGCAGTCGTCAATGACTTCTGGGCAGAAATTTCTGAGTCTGTAGACAAAATAGAAGTTTTGTATGAAGATGAAGGTTTCCGGAGTCGGCAGTTTGCAGCCTTAGTGGCATCAAAAGTATTTTATTACCTGGGGACTTTTGAAGAGTCTCTGAATTATGCTCTTGGAGCAGGTGACCTCTTCATTGTCAATGATAACTCAGAATACGTGGAGACTATTATAGCAAAATGCATTGATCACTACACCAAACAGTGTGCGGAAAATGCAGATTTGCCTGAAGGAGAAAAACGACCTATTGACCAGAGATCGGAAGGTATTGTGAATAAAATGTTCCAGCGGTGTCTAGATGATCACAAGTATAAGCAGGCTGTCGGCATTGCTCTGGAGAAACGAAGACTGAATGTCTTTGAGAAGACCATATTGGAGTCGAATGATGTCCCTGGAATGCTAGTTTATAGCCTCAAGCTCTGTATGTCTTTAATGCAGAATAAGCAGTTTCGGACTAAAGTACTGAGTTCCAGTTAAAATTTATATGAACTTGGAGAAACCCGATTTCATCAATGTTTGTCAGAGCCCAGAGCCCAAGGACCAGACTTTGAAAATGATTAAAATTTTAAGTGGTGAAATGGCCATTGAGTTACATCTGCAGTTTTTAATACGAAACAATAACACAGACCTCATGATTCTAAAAAATACAAAGGATGCTGTACGGAATTCTGTATGGCACACTGCAACTGTTATAGCAAACTCTTTTATGCACTGTGGGACTACCAGTGACCAGTTTCTTAGGGATAACTTGGAGTGGTTGGCTAGAGCCACTAACTAGGCAAAATTTACTGCTACAGCCACTTTGGGTGTAATTCATAAGGGTCATGAGAAGGAAGCGTTACAGCTAATGGCAACATACCTTCCCAAGGACACCTCCCCAGCATCAGCCTATCAGGAAGGTGGAGGTGTCTATGCATTGGGTCTCATCCATGCCAATCATGGTGGCAATATAATCGACTATTTGCTTAACCAGCTTAAGAATATCAGCAATGATATTGTTCAACATGGTGGCAGTCTGGGTCTTGGTTCAGCTGCCATGGGGACCGCGTGCCAGGATGTATATGATTTGCTAAAAACAAATCTTTATCAAGACGGTGCTGTGACAGGAGAAGCAGCTGGTCTGGTCCTAGGTCTGGTTATGTTGGGTTCTAAAAATGCCCAGGCTATTGAGGACATGGTTGGCTATGCACAAGAAACTCAGCATGAGAAGATTCTGCGTGGTCTTGCAGATGGCATTGCATTAGTGATGTACGGGAGGATGGAAGAGGCTGATGCTCTCATTGAATCTCTCTGTCATGATAAGGACCCAATTCTTCAATGATCTGGAATGTGTACCGTAGCCATGGCTTATTGTGGCTCGGGTAACAACAAAGCTATTCGACATCTGCTTCATGTTGCTGTAAGCAACGTTAATGACGATGTCAGAAGGGCAGCAGTGGAATCTCTTGGGTTCATTCTGTTCAGGACCCCTGAACAGTGCGCGAGTGTTGTTTCATTGTTGTCAGAGAGTTACAACCCTCATGTGCATTATGCAGCTGCAATGGCCCTGGGGATCTGCTGCACTGGTACAGGAGACAAGGAGGCAATTAATTTGCTAGAACCAATGACAAATCACCCTATGAACTATGTGAGGCAAGGAGCTCTCATAGCTTCAGCTCTCATCATGATCCAGCAGACTGAAATTACTTGTCCAAAGGTGAATCAGTTCAGACAGCTGTATTCCAAAGTCATCGATGATAAACACGATGATGTAATGGCCAAGTTTGGGGCTATTTTGGTCCAGGATATACTCGATGCAGGTGGTCATAATGTCACCATCTCGTTATAGTCCAGGACTGGGCACACCCATATGCCTTCTGTGGTTGGCGTCCTTGTCTTTACCCAGTTCTGGTTCTGGTTTCCTCTTTCACACTTCCTGTCATTGGCTTATACTCCTACCTGTGTCATTGGCCTTAACAAGGACTTAAAGATGCCGAAAGTTCAGTATAAATCAAACTGTAAACCATCCACATTTGCATATCCTGCCCCTCTGGAGGTACCAAAAGAAAAAAAAAAGGAAAAGCTTTCTACCGCTGTATTATCTATTACTGCCAAGGCTAAAAAGAAGGAAAAAGAAAAAGAAAAAAAGGAGGAGGAGAAAATGGAAGTGGATGAGGCAGATAAAAAGGAAGAAAAAGAGAAGAAAAAAGAACCTGAGCCAAACTTCCAGTTATTGGATAACCCAGCCCGAGTTATGCCTGCCCAACTTAAGGTCCTAACCATGACAGAGACTTGTAGATACCAACCTTTCAAACCACTCTCCACTGGAGGCATCATCATTCTGAAGGATACCAGTGAAGACATTGAAGAGCTGGTGGAACCTGTGGCAGCCCATGGCCCGAAAATCGAGGAGGAGGAATAAGAGCCAGAACCCCCAGAACCATTCGAGTATATTGATGACTAAGGGCCAGAGGCTCTCCTGTGCTCATCCAAAGAAGATTGGCCAGGCTCGTATTGGAAATGCCTGTGAGGACATTCGAGCTGAGACCTGCTATTCAATGCATGTTATCATCGTCTCTGCACTGACCTGAAGAAACTTGTCTCCAAGTCTTTGGTTGAAAAGAAGATATATGACTATTTAGTGTGCTCTTTCACAGAACTTGGTTTTCACATAAATATATTAAAATCTCCAAAAACAAAAAAAAAAAAGACATCTCTTTAGTGGATGATAGTCCATTTTATTTTTGTCTCCCCAGCATCTGAATCTACTAACTCTATTTGGGGATCCCTGACCTTAGCAGTCATGCCCACATTTACTAAGAAGAAAAGAATGCTGAACACTCTTTCCTTCACTGTGGGGGGGAGGCGCATAGGTCTAAGGAAGAACTGCCACAGACTTTAAATTGCAAGCTTGTGATGAGGAGAAGCAGGATCTGCACAAATCCACTCCAGTAAGGGTGGTAGCAGAGGTGGCAGCTTGCTCATCTTGGCGGGGGGCAGCACAGGTAAGGTTTCTGACAGTGTCATCCAGGGACCAGCAACTGTGCTGTCAGCTGAGGAAGCAGCAGTGGCTGCATCCAACGGTGGAGCCTCTCACAAACCAGTTCAGCAATAAGGTTTTACAATAATTCCTACGTGAGGTGTCCAGGCCTGGTTCTTGGGTCACCTTAATTCTGAAAGTTACCCAAGTATCATGAATTGAATTGTGTCCCCCCAAAATATGCGTCAACTTGGTTAGGCCATGATTCCCAGTATTGTGTGGTTGTCCTCCATTTTGTGATTGATGTAATTTTCCTATGTGTTGTAAATCCTAATCTCTGTTGTTAACGAGGCAAGATTAGATTATGTTAAAAAGGATTAGGTCACATCCCTGATCCAATGTAAAGGAAGTTTCCCTGGGGTGTGGCCTGCATTATCTTTTATTTTACAAGAGGTAAAAGGAAAAGGAAGCAAGCAGAGAGTTGGGGACCTCATACCAGCAAGAAAGCAGTGCCAGGAGCAGAGCATATCCTTTGGACCTAGGGTCCCTGTGCCTGAGAAGCTCCTAGACCAGGGAAAGATTGATGACAAGGACCTTCCTCCAGAGCCAGCAGACAAAAAGCCTTCCTCTGGAGCTGAATTTTGACTTCTAGCCTACTACACTGAGAGAATAAATTTCTGTTTGTTGAAACCATCCACTTGTGGTATTTCTGTTATAGCAGCACTGGGTGACTAGGACAACAATATACTATTTATAAATGTCATTATACTTTATGTAGCCAGAATTCTGTTCCTTGCAACTGGCAACCTGGACCAGTGCAATCTTTATGTATTTATGTAAAAAAAAATCTCATGAGCTATTAAGTGAAAAGGCAAGGTGTGGAATAATGAGTATAGTAAGATCTCACATATGCCATAAAAAAGATGTATATATTTATATATGATTACACATTTTAACCTAGGATACCCAAAAAATGGTTAACAGTGTTTTTACTTTTCATTTTGAACACATCTTCTGTGCTGTTTTCTTTTTTTCGTTGCCATGTAGCAATGTGTCATGTGTAGTAAAATACCACTTTAAATAAAATACATTATAAAGGTACCCAGTGCCCCAGTGGGTTTAGCTCTCTGAGCTCTTAATAATATCACATAAACTCAGTTTTCTTTGGAAGCTGCTGTGGATGTTAACCAAAGTGGGGCCATGGCAGTGCCCACTTCCTCCATGCTGACCAGCCTTGCCAATAACGACACATTTATCTTCTGGTGTTGGTGGAGGAAGTCTCCAAGCATCAGCGTTACTTCTGATCCTATCCTAGCTCTCAGAGCCTGAACAGTACCACTAGGCAAGCAGTCTTCCCTACAATGGGAGTGGGTTCTCCCTTCAAACAGTGAGATCTTAATTTGTCCTTAGGAGCCCTGTTGGTGCAGTGGTCAAAGTGTTCGGCCGCTAACCAAAAGGTTGATGGTTCCAACCCACCCTCTGTTCCTTGGGAGAAAGATGTGGCAATCTACTTCCATATAGATTTACAGCCTTGGAAACCTTATGGAGCAGTTTATACTGTGCTATAGGGTCTATATAAGTTGGAATCGACTTGATGGCAACAGGTTTGGTTTTGGTTTATTTTAGTTTGTCCTGCCTCAGCTGCACTTGCTTCAATCTGGCTTGAAAATAGGGCCTGAATGACCTGGAAAAAGCAACATTCTCCAGCTTGGTTTCCCTGGTTCCACTAAAAGCCCCATCCAGGGGCAGATGGAAATCTAATTGTTTGGACAACTTCAAGACAGATGGGTGAATCCTGTGCCTAGAGAATGAAGCCCAAGTAATGAGGAAAAAATTTTGCAGGCCAATGAGGAAATTATTTTGTAGACCATCCGCTTTGTGCCAGATACCTTGAGGCGTACTTTCCCCTTCTGTTTGCTGTGAGGCAGTTCACAGAGGGGCAGGAGCATGGACTTCACAGTCAGACAGACTGAGTTTGAATCCTTTCTCTGCCTCATCTAGGCTACTTGATCTCAGAACTTCAGTTTCCTCATCTGTAAAAAAAGGAAAATTATTACCTAGCTCAGAGAGTTGTTAGGAGCCCTAGTGGTGCAATGGTTAAGCACTCAGCTGCTAACCCAAAGGTTGGTGATTAGAACCCACCAGTGGCTCGGCAGGAGAAAAGACCTGGCAATCTCCTCCCTTAAAGATTACAGCCTAAGAAACCCTATGGGACAGTTCTACTCTGAGTCGCATCACTATCGGTCACTATGAGTCAGAATCTACTCAATGGTACCCAACAACAACAACAACAACATAGAGTTGTTAAGAAATTTGGAAATAATATATGTAAAGCCCCTAACATGGGACCCAAAATATAGTGGGAGCTCCATAAAGAGAAGCTCTTATTTTCAATGCTACCCTCAGGAAATCTTTCTAACATTCTAATGAGAGTTCATGGAAATGGCTCCAGATGATAAAATTGTCTTTACAGAAAATAGTTACTCTGTAATATACAGGATTCATATTTGAAGATATGATGGATAATTTTTGGAGGCTTGACAAAAAGGTTGATCTTATAGTCGAATGTTCCCACACTCTTCTTCTACAACTATCTGCAGCCTCTTCTCCAAAATATATTAGATGAATTACTGAAAATCTTGGAATTTTGAAATGCTTAGACTTGACAACAAATGTATTATTATCTTTTTTCTAAAATCATGGTCAAATAATTTTTCTTGCCAATCTCAGCATGAAATGGTACACAAGATCATAATCACTTCTTGTTTTGAAACTATCTATGCAATATATTGTACTTATTAAGCCTGTAATAAAGGGTTGTTGTTGATAATTTCACTTCCATTCCCACAAGTATCATAATCTCAAAAACTGGTTTGAAGTAAATGAGAAAGCCCATCTTCGAGCTCTGAGGATATGTCCAGCAGGGGGATAGCATTGCTTGTTGTTAAACAACCAGCAATCTCAGTGGAAATTAATTGGGGTCATCATGGGACTACCTAAACATGCATATCTTTAGAATTCGTGGGTAAGAATTGGAGGTTGTTGGGCCATATGTTTAAACTTAGGCAGGAATCAATTCAGAAGATGTTCACTTCAGATTCTGAATGGAGGCACTGTTGATGTGGCTGTGTATTGTGAGTGATGTAGAATCTTGCTAGAAAGGTGTTAAATAGTTTTCACAGTTTCGTAAGGAGTGTGGCTGCTTTGAGGCTCTAGCAAGCATGCAACTGAGTTGAGTAATTGACGTCTTCTTACAACCTACAAAAAAGCCTTTGCAATTCTTAAATTGCTTTATTGAGAATATGTGCCACAAGTTCCAGCACGATGAGAACGTAGAAAATCTACATTAATTTCATAAGGCACTGAATCTTTTATTTAAAAATATATATGTATATTTTGTATTTGAAATATTATCCCTTGGCTAAAAAACAGAAAAGTATAAACAGGAATACAGTTAAAAAAAAGAAAATCTCCCTTTCCTTTCTGTCTTCCATATGCCTTCCAGTTTCCACTGTATTCCCCATACGTAATCATTATGTATGTATGTAAATGCAAATATACATTCAGATTTAGAATCGACTCAACAGAAACTGCTTTGGGTTTTGTTTGTTTTTGGGGTTTTTTTTGTTTCTGGGTCAGAGACTTTCCATTACCATTTATAGAAATCTGGTCTTTCTTGTTCACATTGATAAATTAAACCAAAAAAAAAAAAAAAAACCAAACAAACAAGTTGCTGTTGAGTTGATTTGGACTCATGGTGAACCCATGTGTTTCAGAGTAGAACTGTGCTCCATAGAGTTTTCAATGGCTGTGATCTTTCAGAAGCAGGTCGCCACGACTTTCCTCCAAGATACCTCTGATGAATTCAATCCACCAATTTTTGGGTTAGGAGCTGAATGCTTACCTATTTGTGCCACCCAGGGACTACTTGATAAGTTCAGACAACTGATAAATAATTGTTGAATGGATAGGATAGGATACAATAGAATAGGATGGGATAGAATGGGATAGGCTGGGATAGGCTAGGCTAGGCTAGGCAAGGCTAGGCTAGGCTAGGATAGTATAGGATGGGATAGGATAGGATGGGATAGGATAGGACAGAATCAGATCCAAACTCCCCAGAGTAGACTCTAGAACCCTATAAGCTCATGACTCTTACTTTCCTATTTGCCGACTGTTTCAGCCACCCTGATTTCTTCCTGTTCTTCCAAAATGCCAAGCTCTTTCCAGCGTTGGGACTTTTGCACAGTGTCCCCATTGCTGGAAATGGATTTCACATGAATGGCACGTTCGTATTTTTAAGATCTCATCCAATCAAGTGTTATTTAAATGCGAGGCCTTCCCTGACCACACCATCAAAGTTAATGCCTGCCATGTGCAGCCAGGTTACACTACCTCTCTATTTTTTTACTCATAGCTTTTCCCACACCCTCACACACTGTAACATTTTTATTTGGCTTCTTCTTCTTTTTAAAAGCTTTTTACCTTCCCTCCCGTCTGTTGTTCACATATATATCCCAGGAAGTAGCCCCAGTACCTCACATAACCCATGGCCTTTGAGTTGTTTCTGACTCACAGCCACCCTATAGGTCAAAGTAGAACTGCCCCATAGAGTTTCCAAGGAGCGGCTGGTGGATTCGAACTGCCGACCTTTTGGTTAGCAGCTGTAGCACTTAACTGTTACACCATCAGGGTTTCCGAACCTCACGTAGGCTTAGTAAAATTTGTTTGGAAAAAGGAGAAAGATAGTTTTCCTGTATTATGGATGAGAAGGCTGGGATTCAGAGAGACTCTGACTGGCCCAAATTTCCACAGCTAGTGAAGCGGCAAAGTCATGTGAAACACAGGCAGCAAAATATAGTATTAAAAGGATGAGCTTTGTGATAACTCTCCCAGGGTTAGAAATCTAGCTTTACCACTAACTCACTGTGTATATTGAATAAGTTAGCTTCTCTAAGCCTCCATTTCCATACCCTTAAAATGGAAATGGTGATATAATTCCTCAAGGATTGTTGTGATATTTCAGTGTCAACAGCCTAGAGTTCAGTGCATAGTGACTGCTCAGTAAACATGAGCTGCTGTTCTTCAGTATTCGAGCTTAACAGTCCCTGTTCTTTGCTAGATGTCCTAGCTCTCTCAGATGGGGAGCTCTGTGTCTTAATGCTGGTGGTGGTAGTACAGGTGGGGAGTGAGGTGTTTGAGTGGGAAGGAGACAGAGGGGTTGTACTGGAAGCTGATTTTAGGCCGCAGAGGATCAACATATGTAAAACCCATTGCTGTCAAGTTGATTCTGACTCACCACGACCCTATAGGACAGAGTAGAACTGCCCCATATGGTTCCAAGGAGCAGCTGGTGGATTCGAACTGCTGACCTTTTGGTTAGCAGCTGTGCTGTTAACCATTGTGCCACCAGGGATCCATTAATATATGTAAAGATCCATTAATTTTTGGACTCTTTTGTTCCCAGAGCTGAGTTTCATTCTGTTATAAACCCAGGCAGTCAGATGCTCATGCTTACTGTCCTTTAATCTACCACAAGTGTTAAATGTGCTAGACTGGGCCAGAGCTGGGGTGGTTTCCACTTTGAATGGACACTTAATAACCAGATAGTTGTGTTCAAGCTTGGGCCCCTTCCTAGCAGAGAACATCCCTGAGCAGGTAGGTTGGATATTTTCAAATATTCCTGGAAAGGACATTCCATCTCTTCCCTGAATAATGTTAGAAACTCACAGTAAGATATCAGTTATTCCCAGCAAAATTACTCTGATTTCTCTGTTACCTGCCTGGATTTCGTAGACCAGCATAACCTGCTGAAGCGCTCTGGGCAATTTTTATCATGGAGTTCAAGTTTAATAGGCAGTGTCTAATATGACTATTGGGTGCTGGAGTTACTGAGAGAAACGTGTAGTGTTTGCAACTCATCTCTAGCGTGGCAGCAATTCTGAGATGCACCTGCAGGTCAGTGACATTGATTTCTAAGAATTGTTTTATCCCTGTCGGAATCGATCCATCAGCCAGTGGCCACCTCATTCTTGGCTGCAACTTCATCATGTCTCCATCTTCTCACTTCTCTCCAGTCCCTCCAGCCTGTCAGGAAGAAACAGGTTACCTTGGAGACAGAACATTTAGAAAATGTCCACAACCACTACCTCTGATTCAGTTATTAGACATCCTACGTGATTCCTTATATTTCATTTAAAAATGCTTGAAAAGGGGCTAAAGAATTTCAAACTGGAGGAAGTTTTTAGATGCTTGGGTGTCTATGTCCGAGCACTTTATTAAATCTTTTCTTCCCTTAAAAAAAAAAAAAAAAAAAATAGGGCAAGCCATTGCCTCAGCTTTCCTAAAGATTCATTTTATTTCGGAGAAGGGAGAAGCGTATAAAAGAACCTCTCAAAGTTCCTTCCAGCCAATAAGCCCAGGACGGTGAGTTTATACTGGTACTGAAGCCTGTATGAATTTATATTATTTTACTTTACTATTTTGATAAATAATTTATGTCACAATTTTTCTTTCTTTACAAAGAAAAGGTAGATTTAAAAACATCTGTTTTACTGTTTTGGCATTTGTGCATGAGAATGCACATATAAGGATTTGCTATATATGTATTAAACATGAATATGCATTTACTCAATTGTTAGACATCATACTTGTCATGTGTTTAGCCTCATAAGCATTGTCTTTTGTCCTCTCTTTTTAAACAGTTACTTTTTCTAATACAATTTGTTCATTAGCAACTGACCGGAGCCATTTTCCGGAATTAGGGACTTTACAGAGTCAAAAGCTTATGGAACCATAAATATCAGAGTGTGGCTGCCTTCCAAAAATTTCCTGGCATGATAAAGAAGTGTTAAGCTTCCTACTACAGACAGTGTTCTTTTACAGCCCAGGGAATGCCTAACTTAACTCTGCTTCTCCAAGGACATTGACCCTGCAGGCTGTAAACCATTAACCACAGTGTTCTTTGAACCACAGGGAATAAGCACAGATCTCATTAGGGAGCATTGGACCTAAATTTTTTTTTTTAATTATTTTATTTTATTTTATTGGACTTCAGGTGAAGGCTTACAGAACAAATAGTTTCTCATGAAACAGTAGTACACATGTTGTTTTATGACATTGGTTAACAACCC
>NW_004443979.1:15900304-15912456 GCF_000243295.1 Trichechus manatus latirostris
GGCTTAGTTTTTCAGATCTTTGCTGTGGAGGGATGGTGTGGTGCTTCTGCCTAGAGCGCCATTTTGCCGGAACCTCCTGGACCTAAATTTTTGACATTGAGTCTGCAGTTGACCCTCCTGCATGTTCCATTCAGTACTGCAAAATAAGGTCATTAACAACAAAGGGTGAAGAGCTTCTGCCATGATCTCCTTAAATAAGTGGCTTGAGCTGAAATGCAAAGCCATGGGAACTTTCTCACCTATCTTTTTTAACGGATACTTTGGTGGAAACCGAAGCCCTGCAATTTTCTTTATAGTCTGTATCTTTGTTCATGCCAAAGGCATTTCATCTCTTTTCAAAATTACTTTTACAGAGTTAAAAAAAAGCTGCATCAGAAGGAGGAATTCAGTTCCATCCAGTGAGTTTAGGTGGTATAATTTCTGCACTGTCTTTATTGTTTCCCACTTCTACAAGGAAGAGAGAGGGCACTATTATTCATGAAGCACTCAGTGTGTCCCAGAGGGCTCTGCATTAGGAATTTTACACAATTCCTCCATTTAGTCTTCACAGAAAAGTTTCAGTTGAATTTTAATCTGTCCATTTTATAGATGGGTAAACAGAGTCCTCCATCATTCATCTGTAAGTTTGTTGTACTGTGACGGCTTATGCGTTGTTGTGATACTGGAAGCTATGTCACTGGTATTTCAAATACCAGCAGAGGCATCCACGGTGGACAGGTTTCTACAGAGCTTCCAGACTAAGGTAGACTGGGAGGAAGGACTGGTGATCTATTTCTAAAAAAATTGGCCAGTGAAAACCTTACAAATAGCAGCAGAATGTTGTCTGATATAGTTCCAGAAGACGAGCCCCTCAGGTTGGAAGACATTTAAAATACAACTGGAGAATAGCTAGCTGCCTCCTCAAAGTAGAGTCAACCTTAATGACATGGATGGAGTAAAGTTTTTGTGACCTTCATTTGCTGATGTGGCACAACTGAAAATGAGAGGAAAGATACAAACATCCATTAATAATCAGAACATGGAATGTATGAAGTATGAATTAAGAAAATGGGAAGTTGTCAGAAATGAAATAGAACATTTGAAGATAAATATCCTAGGAATTAGTGAGCTGAAATGGACTGGGATTGGCCACAGTCAACTGGAAAATCATATGGTCTTACCAGCCTGGGAATGACAAATTGAAGAGGAATGTGGTCATATTGATTGTCAAAAAGAACATTTCAAGGTCTATCCCGAAGTACAACTCTGTCAGTGATAGGATAATATTCATACGTCTACAAAAAAAGACCCATTAATGTGACTATTATTCAAATTTATGCACCAACCACTAATGCCAAAGATGAAGAAATTGAAGATTTTTACCAACTTCTGCCATCTGAAATTGATCAAACATGCAATCAAGATGCATTGATAAGTACTGGTGATTGGAAAGCAAAAGTTAGAAACAAAGAGGAAAGTATGGCCTTGCTGAAAGAAATGACAACGGAGATTACATGATAAAATTTTGCAAGACCAATGACTTCTTCATTGCAAATACCTTTTTTCAACAACTTAAACGGGGACTATACACATGGACCTTGCCTGATGGAACTGACAGAAATCAAATCAAATACATCTGTGGAAAGAGACAATGGAGAAACTGAATATTATAGTCAGAACAAGTTCAAGTTGAAGCTGAAGAAAATTAAAACAGTCCATAGGAGCCAAAGTACCTCCTTGAGTATATCTCACCTGAATTTAGAGACCATCTCAAGAATAAATTTGACGCGTTGAACACTAATGACTGAAGACCAGATGAGTTGTGGAATGACATCAAGGATATCCTACCTGAAGGAAGCAAGAGGTCATTAAAAAGACATGAAAGAAAGAAAAGACCAAAATGGATGTTAGAAGAGACTCTGAAACTTGCTCTTGAATGCTGAGTAGCTAAAGTGAATGGAAGAAATAATGAAGTAAAAGAGCTAAACAGAAGATTTCAAAGAGCTGCTCTAGGAGACAAAGTAAAGTATTATAATGACATGTGCAAAGACCTGGAGTTAAAAAGCAAAAGGGAAGAACATACTTGGCATTTCTCAAGCTGAAAGAAATGAAAAATTCAAGCTTCGTTGCAATATTGAAGGATTCTACGGGGAAAATATTAAACAATGCAGGAAGCATCAAAAGCAAATGGAAGGAATATACGGCATCACTGTACCAAAAAGAATTGGTCGACGTTCAACCATTTTGGCAGGCAGCATGTGATTAGGAACCAACGGTAGTAAAGGAAGAAGTCCAAGCCGCACTGAAGGCATTGGCAAAAAACAAGGCTCCAGGAATTGATGGAATACCAGTTGAGATGTTTCAACAAACAGATGCAGCGCTGGAAGTGCTCACCCATCTATGCCAAGAAATTTGGAAAATAGCTACCTGGCCAACTGACAGGAAGAGATCCATATTTATGTCCATTCCATAAAAAGGTGATCCAACAGAATGCAGAAATTATCAAATAATATCATTAATATCACACACAAGTACAATTTTACTGAAGATCATTCAAAAGCAATTGCAGCAGTACATTGACAGGGAACTGCCAGAAACTCAAAGCTGGATTCAGAAGAAGAGATATCATTCCTGATGTCAGATGTATCCGGGCTAAAAGCAGAGAATACCAGAAAGATCTTTACGCGTGTTTCATTGACTATGCAAAGTCTGTGTCGATCATAACAAAGTACGTATAGCATTGGGAAGAATGGGAATTCCAGAACACTTACTTGTGCTCATGAGGAACCTGTACATAGAACAACAAGCAATCGTTCAAAGTCGGGAAAGGAGTCTGTCAGGGTTGTATCCTTTCACCGTACTTATTCAATCTGTATGCGGAGCAAATAATCTGAGAAGCTGGACTATATGAGGAAGAATGGGGCATGAAGATTGGAGGGAGACCTATTAACAACCTGTGATATGCAGATGACACAACCTTGCTTGCTGAAAGTGAAGAGGACTTGAAGCACTTACTGATGAAGATCGAGGACCACAGTCTTCAGTATGGATTACACCTCGACATAAAGAAAACAAAAATCCTCACAACTGAACCAATAAGCAACATCATTATTAGTGGAGAAAAGACTGAAGTTGTCAAGGATTTCATTTTACTTGGATCCACAATCAATGCCCATGGAAGCAGCAGTCAAGGAATCGAAGGACAAATGTGCATTTGCATTGGGCAAATCTGCTGCAAAAGACCTCTTTAAAGTGTTAAAAAGCAAAGATGTCACTTTAAGGACTAAGGTGCACCTGTCCCAAGCCATGGTGTTTTCTATTGCCTCATATGCATTTGAAAGCTGGACAATGAATAAGGAAGACCGAAGAAGAACTGATGCCTTTGAATCATGGTGTTGGTGAAGAATATTGAATATACCACGGACTGACAAAAGAACAAACAAAGGTGTCTTGTAAGAAGTGTAGCTAAAATGCTCCTTAGAAGAGAGGATGGAGAGACTACGTCTCACATACTTTGGACATGTTACCAGTAGGGATCAGTCCCTGGAGAAGGACATCATAAAGTAGAGGGTCAGCAAAAAAGAGGAAGATCCTCAAGGAGATGGATTGACACAGTTGCAACAATAGGCTCAAGCATAACGACGATTATGAGGATGACCCAAGAGTGGGAAGTGTTTCATTCTGTTGTACAAAGGGTCACTTTGAGTTGGAACCGACTTGACCGCACCTAACAACAACAACACCTGTGCCCCAGCCCAAACCCCCTGTACTAAACCACACTTCCTGTCAGGGTTGCAGGACTGTTTGTCTCCAAGGACCATGTCTATCTTCTTCTCCTTTCCTCCCCTCCCCTCCCCTCCTCTCTCCTTCTTTGCCTCTATTATGTTTACCACATATTTCAAGCGTACTAAGAGATTAAAAAATGATATATCAGATACCCATGTACTTCCCCAAACTAGAGTTCATAAGTGTTAACATTTTGCCATATTTCCTTCAGATTTTAAAAATATTATAAAAATATTTTGTATTAGGTTAGGGTCACCATCTCTTTCCTCTCTCACTTTCCCAAGAAGTGAACATTATCCTTGTTAGCATACATCCTGCAAATCTATTTTTATATCATCACAACATATGTATTTATCCAAAAACAACATATATTTGTTCAATGTTTAGTATTATTTTGTGAGTTTTAAAATTTTACATAGTGATGTTAGAGAGCTTACAGCCTTCACAACATGCTTTGTTTCAATCAATACTATAATTCTGAGATTTTTCCATGTTGATAAACGTATTTGTTTCATTTATTAATATGCAGATATTATGTAGACATAAACCAAACAAAAAACCAAACCCATTGCCATTGAGTCAATTCTGACTCATAGAGACACTATAGGACAGTGTAGAACTGCCCCATAGGGTTTCCAAGGATTCAAACTGCCGACATTTTGGTTTGTAACTGAGTTCTTAACCACTGCACCACCAGGGCTCCAAGTAGACATATACTATATAAATATTTAGTTATATAATTACACATCAATTTATTTATCCAATCCCTTATTGATGGGCATTTAGATTGTTACCAGTATTTTCCTATGACAAATGCATGATTGCACGTGCTCATGTTCAAGTTCCTCTAGGGTAGGATTTGCTGGATCATAGGTGATGCACATCTTAAACATACCCGATACTGACAAATGGCCTTACAAAGTGTTACACCATTTTACAATCCCACTATCAATGCATGAGAATTCCTGTGTTCCCGTATTCTAGCAAATCATTAGTATTATCAGACTTCTTAATTATTCTCTAATCATCTAGGTATGAAATAGAATTTCATGTATTTAAATTGTTGTTTATTTCAGCATAAATGAGGTTGAATATCTTTTCATAAATTCAGTAGCTTTCCTTCTATGTTACTTACCTGTTCATATATTTTGCTAATTTTTTTTTTAGGGTTATTTCTCTTTTTCTTATTGATTTATGAGAGTTCTTTAAATATTGTGGATATCAAGCTTTCATAGGGAATACTAAACAAACCAAACTCATTGCTGTTGAGTTGATTCCACCTCATAGTGACACTATATTACAGAGTAGAACTGCCCCATAGGGTTTCCAAGGAGCAGCTGGTGGATTCAAACTGCTGACATTTGGTTATCAGCCAAGCTCTTAACCACTGCGCCACCAGGGCTCCTTTATAAGAAATATATACTACAAATATTTGTCATTTTGTTGCTTGTATTTTCGGTTTGTTTATGATGTTGTTTTCATTTCAACATAGTCAAACTTACTAAAACATCGTTTGGGGTTTTGTGTGTGTGTATGTGTTTTGCTTAAGGAATAATTATCAACCCTGACATTGTAAAGCTATTTTTATATTTTCTTTTATAATTTTAAAGTGTCTCTTTTCTTATCAAGGTTATCAATCCATCTAGAATTAATTTTTATATGATTTTTTTTTCACAGAAATAGCCCTTAGTTCCATCATGATTCATGGACAAGTTAATCTTCTCATTAATTTGTACTGCATCATCACTTCTACATAAACAGGGCTACTGCTCTGCCCAAATCCAGAAACACTATTCACATTGTATTCTATATGAATGGCACAATCCTGGAGTACGTACAGTACAATGTAAACGGCATTCCCTGGAGCTGTGCAATGCGGCAGTCCTGCATAACCTCCCATATGTATATGTTGGTTTGTTCCCGCACACCTATGTTTGTACCACTAGTCTATTTGTCTACCCATGTACCAATACCACATTATCTTAATTACTATGGCTTTATGGTAAGTCTTTACATACGGTAGAATGAGTCTTCTCCTGTCTCTAACTTTATTTTTCCTCAAACTTTTCTTGGCTTTTATTTGTCCTTCATGATCTATGAAATTCTTTTTTTGGAATTTTCAGTTAGCTTCCTAGAATTTAGACTTTAATTTGTGAAGAATTGACAGCTTTTGATATATGTAAGTAACTCCATTTATGTAGGTCTGTCTCCCTGACCTTAACATAAGTTTCTAATTTTCTCCATAGATGTTTTCCATGTATTTTGCTATTTTTTCTCCATGTAGCTAATGGTTATTATTTGTCTTATGAATGGACTATTTATTATTATTTTCCCATTTGGTTGTTACTGGCATTCAAGAATGTAGTTGTTCTTTGTGTGTTTATCTAGTATTATTGTTGAATTCTTTTATTAGTTCTAATCATTGTCTCTAGAGACGCTCTGATTTCCCATATAGAAAATCATGTGTCAGTGAAGAATAATAATTTTGTTTTTATTTTTGAATTTTTCCATTTTCCTGTTTATTTATTTTTTTATTTTTAGCATTGACTGGGACTTCCAGAAAAGTTCTGCACAAAAGCACAATAAACAAAAAACCAAACTCATTGCCTACTAGTGAGTTTTGACTCGTGGTAATCTCATGTGTTACAGAGTAAAACTGCTCTGTAGGATTTTCTTGGCTATAATCTTTATAGATGCAGGTCACCAGGTCTTTCTTCTGCAGTGCTGCTGGGTGGGTTCGAACTGTCAACCTTTAGGTTAATAGTAGAATACAAACCATTTTCACCACCTAGGGACAGAAGCACAATAGCAGACATTTCAGGTATTATTTTCTTGCCTATTATACTTTTTCTTTTTTTTTACAGTATTTATTTTATTGCCCAGAGATTTTGCGTTGTTAGAGTAATGGCTCATAATCAGGTCTTTATATCATTTACCTCTCAGTTTCTGCCTCTCACAGCCCTTCTCAGCTATTCTAAATTTACAGAATCAGCAGAATCAGTTACTAATTCCAAAGTTAACTGCAGGCAAGTCTCAAAGTGTGTTATAGGTTCAATTTCCAATATTTGGTGAATCAGGAAATACACTGTTATCCTGAGCCTGACCTCTAATTCTCAGCCTTTTCTTTTAAAATTCGGTACTTTTTTTTCTAGGTTCAGGCTTAAGCCTTTGTTTCCTGAGAAACAAACTGCTAAGAATTGATCCTTGTCTGAGCCCTCTCAGATCTTGTCTTGGTATCAGGAATCTTTGCCAATTTCTCCTTTTTAGGGAATAGACTCAGGGTATAGACTTGCTTCAAACCAGAATCATCTCCCACAAACCTGATGCTACTACCCATGCCACCTCTCTGGCTACACATTTCTCCGATGAGTAGGCCAGTAATTATCAGCTTTATTTTTTTCTTCTCTAACATACTAGAGGATTAAGAACAGTGAATTGCTCTGACAATAAACAGATACTGATGAATACATAGATACTGGTAGGTAAGTGGGTGTATCAAATCTCTGGAGAATTAAGAATACCCAGGGAAAATGCTTCCATCATCCCCAAGTAATTCTAACATGTCATCTTCCCCTTCCCCTACTTAGGGATCATTGACCTTGAGGTACCTATTTGCTACTTTTACTCACTGAGTCAGAGCTCTTAAGTAGCAAAACCTACTCAAACAGAGCCATAGTTTTCTGTGCCTCTTTAGACACTATGATTTGTACTGGTGACCATTTCTCTTTTCCCCTTATCAAACATATTCCTATAATAGCCTATCTCCTCTGGGACCTTTTAAGGCATCTAAAGCCTTATGGCCAAGCTTTAGCAGGTATTGGAAACAGCTAGAGAAATGAGCTGATAACTCTCCACTTACAAAGAAAAACACATTAAAAATAATGGTCTAGAATTTAAAATGCTGCATTACAAATGTAATTAAGTAATAAAGAATTAGTTTGAACTGGTAAAATTCTTATGATCCTTAATCTCTCTCTTATAACTGTATTGTCATATATGAAGAGCTGCACTAAATCAATTTAGTCTCACTTCTTTTTAATATATACCTCTTGATTATATAAAATGTCTTCCTATGTTTTCACAGTTTCAAAACAATTATAACTAATCCAATCATTATAACCTAGATACAATATTTTGATAAGTATGGGTAGTCTTAGATAAATTTATACCAAAGCAATGTAGAAAACAGTTATTTAGCACGCATTCACTGATTAAAAAGTTTCTTTATTTTATTTTCTTTATTCAGCAGCTTTTATTTTATAGCTTGAGGGTGTTATTTATTGTTTGGTGACTGTCTTAGTTATCTAGTGCTGCTGTAACAGAAATACCACAAGTGGATGGCTTTAACAAAGATAAATTTATTCTCATAGTTTAGGAGGCTAGAAGTCCAAATTCAGGGTGCCAGCTCCAGGGGAAGTCTTTCTCTCTCTTGTTGGCTCTGGGGGAGGGTCCTTGTCATAAATCTTCCCTGGTCTAGGAGCTTCTCAGCACAGGGACCCCAGGTCCATAGGACACACTCTCCTCCTGGCTCTTCTTGGTTGGTGGTCATGAGGTCCCTCTCTTCTCTGCTAGATTCTCTCTTTTATATCTCAAAAGAGATTGACTCAAGATACAACCTAATCCTGTAGATTGTGTCCTGCTTCATTAACATTACTGCCTCTAATCCTGCCTCATTAACATCATAGAGGTTAGGATTTATAACACACAGGATGATCACATCAGATCACAAAATGGAGGACAACCAGACAATACTGGAATCACGGCCTAGCCAAGTAGATACACATTTTGGGGGGATGCAATTCAATCCACAACAGTGACTTACAATTTTCTGAAAAGGATAAATCTCATTGGAATCTTAGCTAAGGAAACATATAAGAAAGGAGATAGAACAGAAAGAGTTGGATGAATATGACATTTTCTGGATGATATTAAAATGTATTTCCCTTGGCTCATCTATAAAGGAAACTGTCATGGTGACAACAGCAGAAGCAGAATCATCTCCCTAGTTGAGAATCCTCCTGGTTTTTAAGAGTCATCCAGGCCTAGGCTTGAGTGGAAGTTTTGTAACTTAATAGAAGAGTCACCCAGGGTAATGTCTTTGCCTCTCAGAGTACTTCTTTATTCATAGATACATTGAGGACTATAGAAATTTCATCTTAATGGATCATCATAAGGTTTAGAGATCACTTACAAAAAGATCCTGACATACAAGAGGTACTCAATCAATACTAGGGAGTATAGCCATTCTCTCTTATTTGAAGACTAGGATATGATTTATGAATCAGTTGTAAATTTACTGCATGCACTTCAAACCAAAAACCAACCCTGTTGCTGTTGAGTTGATTCCAACTCATAGAGACCCTATAGGACAGAATAGAACTCCCGCACAGCTTTTCCAAGGTCTGCACTGTGATTCACTAATACAGGCCTGCCCAAGACTCCAAACACCATGTCTATCTGCCACTGACACTTTAAGTACCATTGGATCAGCCAGACCATATGGCCTAAGTGGCAGAGCAGCTTGCAAGTCAGCCTGAACTTATTGCAGAGCCTTCTCTTATTCTGGGCCCCAATCAAAGCAAGCAGCTTTTTGAGTTACTTGATAAATAGGCTGGAGCAGCACACTCAAATGAGGAATATGTTGCCTCCAAAATCCAAACAGGCCCACTAGGTGTTGTGCCTCCTTTTTAGTTGTGGGAGGAGCCAGATACAATAACTTATCATTTACTTTAGAAGGAATATCTCAACATGCCCCACACCACTGGACACCTAGAAATTTTACTGAGGTGGAAGGTACCTGATTTTTTGTGGGATTAATTTCCTACCCTCTAGTACACAAATGTGTTACCAATAAGTCCAGAATCATTTACACTTCTTCCTTACCAGGTCCAATCAGCATAATGTCATGTCATGTGATGTCTTATGGAAGGGAAAGATGATCAAGGTCTCTGTGGACTAAATTATGACATAGAGCTAGAGAGTTGGTGTAGCTGAGTTAGGCAACTGAAGGTGTATTGCTGTCCTTGCCAGCTGAAGGCAAACTGCTGCAGGTGGGCCTTCAACAGGTATGGAGAAGAAGGCATTAGCCACATCAATAGCAGCATACCAGGTACCATGAGATGTATGAATTTGCTCAAGCAATGAAACTACATTTGGTTCTCAGTCTCCAGGTGGATTGATAACTATGTGACCCAAATCCACCACCCTAAGTCACATTGTTGGCCTTTCTGACATGTCCAGTCCCCACTCTAATAATATAGGGTTTTTCCATTACCAGAATCCCTAGTCAATCCTCCTTGCTCCCACCCTAAATCACATTGCTAGACTATCCGGTATGACCCAAAGTCCCAGGCAAAACAAAGACACCACTATCAAACATAAGATTCCAATGGCCCAGAGATTACCTCCCAGAAGCTGGGGGTAAAGGCCTGACTTTCTCTTTGGGCAAGGCCCAATTTTTTACTACCAGTTAGAGAAGAAAGGGAAGAACATTCTTTCCAGTCAGAGAGCTTAAGGAGTTATAAGCAGATTAGTTTAGCTGAATATAACAAAACAACTCTTTGCATAGCCTATTCCAAAGAAGTGTAAAACACCTTTAAATAAACGGAAGGCACATTCTCTGAGAAGAATTTAAACTACACCTTGAAAGTCATGCTTTGGGAAAAATTGATGCTAGGTTAAAAAAAAAATGGCCTAGTAGATTAGCTATCTTTTAGAATTTATTCAAGAAAAGTTTACAAAAGACTGGCTAGAAAATATGCTTTGAAATCATGGATAAAACTAGCCTATGATTGTATGTTAAGATTACAATTAACATTTAGTACACAATCACTCAAGCTCCCAGTAGATTTATTACCTGATTTCAGCACTTCTTACCAACAAATATTCCCCTATTCATTTATTGGTCTTTCATATTTACTAACAAGCCAGTAGGTCTATGATAGTCACCATGGGGATTGGTCATGTTCTTCCACTCCTGCTAAATCTTCTCTTGGCTAAAGTCCTCTTCTCTCAAAGCTGGGAGAAAAAGCTTTAAGTTTTTCCATTTCTGTTATTTTATTCATGAGATTGCCAGTGTCCATGCAAGGATGCTTTATTCTTCTCTTTCAAAGCTGCCATGCCTCAAGGTGCTATACACAGACGGATTTCATGTGGAGATGGGAGAACAGTCCTCCATCTGGATCTGAGACATACTTTGTTCCTTGGACCCTAAAGAAACACTGCTGTGGTCAGCATTTGAGAAAGTTTCTTACAAAGCAGTATCTGTAAGAAATACTTTTCAGTATTTTCTCCTCTCTTTAGCTCTTGCAAGCAACTGTCCAATGACTCCCTCAAATAAAAATGAATGCTTCCAACCATCAGGCAGACAGATAGGCAAATACAAACAACACAAAACAAACCATAGTTATTTTCACAGTACCACACAACACAGCAGGCACACTACTTTCTCTATTCATATACAGACACGGAAAGTGTCATTATCTTTGCTCTCAAGAATTTCTAGCCCCTTTCTCCCATTCTCCCCTCAAAGTGACAAAATATTAAGGAATTGGCTCTGGGTTGACCTTATCAGTCTACCTATATTAAAGATAATTCAGTTTACTTGTTTTACTGTTAGAAAAACATGTAGTACATACATAACTCAAGGGCTAATCCAAGGGATTTAAATAAGAGTCTTTCCAAAATAATTTTTCCAAAGGAGAAAAGGCAGTTAACTTTTTTAAAAAAATTTTTTATTGTACTTTAGATGAAGGTTTACAGAACAAATAGTTTCCCATTAAACAGTCAGTACACATATTGTTTTATGACATTGGTTAACAACCCCACGACATGTCAACACTCTCCCCTCTCGACCTTGAGGAACTTTTTTTGGTGAAAATATACACAGCCAAAATTACACCATTTCAAAAAGTTTCTACATGTACAATTCAGTGACATTGATTACATTCTACCAGTTGTGCTGTTATTCTCACTATCCTTTTCCAAATTATTCCATCACCATTATCTTCAACTCACTGTCCCCTAGGCTTCCCATCAAATCTTTTGAGTTGCTGTTGTCAATTTGATCTCACATAGATAATTATTTTTTTTTTTGTACCTTGGATGACGGTTTGCAGAACAAATAGTTTCTCATTAAACAGTTAGTACGCATATTGCCCTATGACTATGGTTAACAACCCCATGACATGTCAACACTTTCCCTTCTCAACCTTGGGTTCCCTATCACCAGCTTTCCTGTCCCCTCCTGCCTTCTAGTCCTTGTCCCTGGACTGCTGGGCCTTATTAGTTCCATTTTGTTTTATGAGGCTGTCCAATCCCAGCTGAACTGTGAACTTTGGGAGGGGCTTCACCATTGAGCTAAAAGGATGTCTGGGGGTCATACTCTC
>NW_004443979.1:15912556-15915160 GCF_000243295.1 Trichechus manatus latirostris
CTACTCACCAAGGTAGAATGTAGAATATTGTCTTTATAAGATGTGTCATGCCAATTGAGCTAGATTTTCCCCGAGACCATGGTCCCCACAGCCCTCCGCCCAGCAATTCAGTCCCTCAGGGAGTTTGGATGTGTCTACAGAGCTTCCATGACTTTCCTTGTACAAGTTGTGCGGGCTTCCCCAGTAATGTGTACTGTCTTACCCTTCACCAAAGTTACCACTTATCTATTTTTTTCCTCCCACTCACATTCCTCATAACCAACAAAGATTGTTTCTTTTTGTGTGTAACCTTTTACATGAGTTATACGGTAGAGGTCTCATATAATACTAGTCCTTTTGTGATTGACTTATTTCACTCAGCATAATGTCCTCCAGTTTCATCCATGTTATGAGATGCTTCACAGATTCATCTTGTTCTTTATGGTTGCATAGTACTCAATTGTGTGTATGTACCATAGTTTTTTTATCATTCATCTGTTGATGGGCATCTGGGTTGTTTCCATCTTTTTGCTATTGTGAACATTGCTTCAATGAATATGGGTGTGCATACGTCTATTCGTGTGACGGCTCTTATTTCTCTAGGATATATTCTTAGGAGTGGGATTACATTTTGTAGTGCTTTTTTTTTGTGGTGCTGACGTTTTCTTTGTTCCTCGTACTCTTCTGTGCTGAGTTCCTTTTTCTTGTGGACTTTTTTTTTCATTTCTTTTGTTTTTGTAGGTTTTGTTTTTACTGAGACTTTATGTTTTTCTTCTTTATTTGATGAGTAGGTTTGTTAACTTTCTTTGTGGTTACCATGAAATTTACCCTTATCTTTCTAGATTTGAACCAGTCCATTATTAATTGGTATCTCTTGACTTCCTCTCCTTTAGAAGGTTCTATATCTACATCGTTTATTCCCTCTTTTATTGTTCTGATGCTGTTGTCATCTACAGATTAACCTCATTGGTTCCCTGTTGTAATTCTTTTGGTTTTGCATAGTCCTTAAGAGTTCATTTCCTAGGTTGGTATCTGCTTAGTACAATCCTGTGTCCTATATTCAGCCTGTGGTCTGATATTTTTCTCAGATCAAAGGACTCCCTTTAATAAGTCTTGTAAATTTGGTTTGGTTTTTACATAGTCCTTTAATTTCTGTTTATCTGGAAATGACCTAATTTCAGCATCATATTTGAATGAGAGTTTTGCAGGATATATTATTCTTGGCTGGCAATTTTTTTTCTTTCAAAGTTTTATATATGTCATCCCATTTCCCTCTTGCCTGCATGGTTTCTGCTGAATAATCCGAGCTTAGTCTTATTGTTTCTCCTCTGTATGTGACTTTTCGTTTTTCTCGAGCTGCTCTCAGGATTCTTTGTTTGTCTTTGGTTTTAGCAAGTGTGATTATGATATGCCTTGGTGATTTTCTTTTGGGGTCTATCCTATATGACGTTCGTTGAGCTTCTTGGGTGGTCAGCTTTTCATCTTTCATGATATTGGGGAAGTTTTCTGTCAGCAATTCTTCAATGATCTTCTCTGTGTTTTCTGTTTTCTCCCCCTGTTCTGGAACTCCCATCACTCAGATTTTTTCTTTTGATAGTATGCTGCACAATTCTCAGGGTTTCTTCATTTTTCTTCCTTTTTTTTTCTGATTTTTCCTCAGAGTTGTATCCAACTGTTTGTCTTCAATTTTGTTGACCCTCTCTTCCATTGTTTCAAACCTGCTCCTCAGCCCTTCTATGACACTGTCCATTTCTGAAATTTGTTGTTTTTCTTTTGGATTTCTAATTGTTGTTTTTGTATGATTTCTAGTTGTGAATTTATTTTAACATTTTGTTCCTGTATTATTTTCTTGAATTCTTACATTTTTTTGGTCTGTTTTTTCCATGAATTTGTCTGCCTTTTCCATGAATTTTCCTATTTTTTCCTCAGTTTTGTCTGTTTTTTGCTTCAACTCTTGGATACTTCTGAATATTAGAGATTTGAATTCCCTGTCAGGTCTAGTGAATTTTCTTCTACTGTAAAGTCATCTGGTGTTTTATTTTGGATGCCTACTGGAACCATCCTGTCCTGTTTTTGTAAATGTTTTGATGTTGTCTGCTGTCTTTGGGGCATTCAGCAATTATTTTCCTTGTTTATTGATTGTAGATTTGTTTGTTTCATCCTGCTTTTTTGTTTTATTTTGTTATGTCTGTGTAGGTGGGCTGTGCATTCCTTATTGTTTGCTCATCTGTGAGCACGATACTTTTCACCTCTTTCTCCAATGGGCAGGGTCAGTCACTCAGGTATGGTACAACAGGGCAGGTCCAGCTGAAGGGGAGTTGCTGGGATAGGTTTTTTGTGGCACATACCAGGGCTGACAGAGCAGACCAGAAATCAGTGCAGGGTAGGTTCCAGTAGGCCATGCCTGTGCTGCTTGAGAGTGTAATGTTCAGCACATGGTGCAGGTAGGCAGGAAGGAGGGGGTAGATTGTGATGTGTAGAGCTAAGATGGGTATGGGAAAGATGAGAAAGAGGAAAGAGGAACAGGAGCCAAAAACATACACACAAGCAAAAAAGAGTGCTAAGCAAGCTTGCTATTGGAGTGGAGAGATGAGAGACTGAGAAATGCAGAAAAGCAAAAATAAA
>NW_004443979.1:15915260-15926474 GCF_000243295.1 Trichechus manatus latirostris
CCCAAAAACAAACAAACAAACAAAAAAAAAAAAAACAAGAAAAAAGAAATGCCCCCAGGGATGTCCCTGTGTGTCTGCACAGAGTAAGGGACTAGCTTCTAAGCCGTGTGGTACTGCCCAGCCAGAAGGGGCTCCTAAACCGAGAAAAGAAAAAGAAAACAAACAAATCAAAACAGAATAAATCAGAGCAAACAAACAAAAAAGCCCTGGGGGTCCCACCAGCTTGGCAGCACGGTGTGGGAAACAGTTTTACAGTCAGGTGGTGTTTTGCAGCCTTTCAGAAAGAAGCAAAGATGGCGCACAGAGCCAGGTATTTGAGAGAAAGGAGGGGGAGGTGGTGAGAGGTAAGGAAGAAATCTAAAGAAGTGGAAAAAATCAACACCAGCAGCCAACATATGGCACTCAGGGAGCTGGCCAGTGCAGGCAGGTGGAATCCAAGTGGCACTAGGGGGAAGCTCATGCTTCCCGGCCAATAGACTGTGGCTGCAGGAAGCAGAGGTGGTTAAGTGGGGGGTGAAGATGGGTGGGGGTGGGAAAGCCTATATCATGGGTTACTGGTTGTTCTGTCTCCTGCTGGAAGCTCCGTGAAGCTGTTTTCTTGTACCTCCTGTTTGCTGATCTCTGACAGGAGTCCAAGATGGTGGATCCGTGCTGTGATAGCTGATAGGGGACCTCTGCATGTATCTCTCATCGAGCTGTGTTCTCGTTCAGTTTCTTATTCCATTCGGTGCTTGGCTGAGTTCTTTATCTCTTCATTTGATGCTTAGAGTTTCAGGATTGATGTCTGACTCTGTTTGACTTAGTTTTTCTGATCTTTGCTGCGAACGGACGGTGTGGTTCTTCTGACTATATGGCCATGTTGCCCGGAAGTCTAAGGCAGTAAACTTTTAAATGATTATGGGATTTTTTTCTTTTTTCAGCTTCTACCTTCAAATTCTCAAAGAAAAAAAGAAAAAAAGAAATCTTCATTTAGTTAAATGAGAAATTTTCTCTGCAGTTACCTGTTTGGCTCTTAAAGGTACAAATGGTTTGCTGTCCACTACTAACTAAAAGGTTGGCAGTTAGAATCTACCCACCCACACACGGGAAGGAAGGCCTGGAAATCTACTTCCATAAGAAAACTCTACAGAGTATATTTTCTACTCTGAAGCACATGGTGTCACCATGAGTTGGAATCGACTCGGTGGCAATGGGTTTGTTTGGTTCTTAAGCATTAATTTTTTTGTAAAAGTCCTGGATATATTTGCAAAGTTGAGTCTCAGTCAAGGTGTTAGGGTCTAGGGACCTGAAGGAGATAATAAGGCTTTTAGTATTGTTAGAATTAAGGCTTTATTGTAGTATAATTTATTTATAAGACACTATTCATCCAAAAAAGTTACAGAAACGCTTTTGAAAAGTGTTTGCAGCAGTCTTCAAACTAAACAAAACAAAAACTCCTGTAAAAGATGAATGGTCTGAAATTTACCACTCTGTCTCCAACAGAATCTACATTAAGGAAAATGTCTGAATAGTGAAACATCCTTTGGAATATTAAAATGGTAATATGCATTATTTGGTTAAATTGCAAATATAAAGAAGAAAGATTGCTAATAAGGAAGATGTTCGCTGCTCTTTGTTCTAGTAACAATAGACTCAAATGAATAATTGGGTGATAGTAGGAGATAGAGCTTTAGTTTATCATAGAAATGCTCTTAATTAGGCTTGCTACACCAGTGTATGTCTCATCTGAATTGCCCATGCATTGTTGATAAACTTTATTGGATTATTTTATATATCATGTATTCATCTTGGTCTGATCAAGACTCAGTTTTGTATTGCAATTTGCTGACTATGGTTGGTTGGCTGGTTCGTTGGAGTTCATCAGCCCCCAATTTTAATTCAGGATGTCATTGAAGTATGAATAGATTAGGTTATTCTGCAGCCTAGAGGTTTATCCTTTATTAACTCTTCAGTATTTGATAATTATAATGAAGATCACAAAACTGCAAGATCTAATTAAGCTTAGAACTTTCCAAAATTGATTTTCTGTAGAAAATTTCATGCTGAATGAATGTGACAATCCAGAAAATTAAAGAAATAGCCTCTTGCATGACTATATTTCATTTTCCTCTTCATACATAGAATCATAGAATCCTGGGGCTAAAAACAGGGTTGAACAACTTCCCCAATTAAGAACAATTCTGCACATGGCCTAGATTTTAATAACTATTCCCATACAAGAAAAGTTTGCACATAATAATGCTTTTCATGGGCATAGGGCAGTTTAATTTTCCAAGTGTTTTTACCAGTGTTGTCTGGCTTTATACTCACATTACCTGAATTAGGTAGGACAGTTGTTATGAAGCTACCTCATACAGGTAGCTGTGTGACTTGGTGCCATCAGCTAGTAAATTGTGCATTTAGGTAGTAGTAAGCTAACTTTTTGAGCCACAGTTTCCTTTTCTGAAAAGTGGGGATGATGATACTCCACAGGGTTTTTGTGAGGATTACATGTGGTCCCTACTGAGTCTGATGTATTATACGGTTGTGGTGATCCTCTCGTCTACTGTGCCTGATTGTCTTTGAGGTAGAATCCCGCTCCAGGGAGATTGTTACCAGGTAAATGTGTCTAATCCATTCTAGACTGTGGAATGAGGTGATGTAAGCATCTCAGCAATAACATTTGCTCTCAGAATTAGGAGTTGCAGCAACCAATTTAGCTGCATTTTCTTTCATGAGTACAAATGCAACCAAGAGAGCTAAGTCACAACCACCAGATTCCATATAAGCTGTGTCCAGAAAAATGACAAATGGGTTTATTTTTGCCTTTTATTTCATAAGAGAATAAACTGTCTCAGGTGGTGCTCAGTATTTCTGGGAGGTCCACTTTAAACTTGTTAAAGGTGATGTCTCTTTCAGCAGGCATCATCAGAACTGTTTTCTAGGTTGCCTTCTGGCTTCTCAGTCTCATCTTCTTCCTTTTTCCTGATCATATCCCAGATGCTGGTTGGTCTGATTTAAGACGTGTGGGTTATTGCCAGTGCAGTGAGATTTGAGGGCCTAGGAAGGACTCTCCTAACTAGAATTATCCCTTTTACTCTGTGTTCAAGCTCCACCTCCAGTCTTTCATCACTAATGTGAACCAACTCAGTAGAGACTGATTCCTTTGTATGTCCATAAGCAGGGCAACATGTTATCACTCATGCCTGTTTTACCCTAGATAAACTAGTTTTATCTGAACCTCTGTAGAGGACTGAAAGCTGAGGAAAATCTCAGTATAAGAAGATGCAAGGCAGGTGGATTTTTACTGTAAAGAGTGGTAAAGCCTGGCATGGTCTTGAGTTCACCAAGAAAAGGACCCTGGTCATGTGCTGGGTAGCATGGGTACTGGGTGGTGGAGGTTGCTGGTGTTCAAAGGTGAGGTGAGAGAGGACTAAAGTGCCGATACTTATTCTTAAGATTTCCTTGGGCTACTCCTGCCATTGTGTCTTTTCTTGACCCTCTTCCTACCTTGCAGGGACCTGGAGTCCTTTCCACTCACCTTCTCACTCCATGTGCTGACTCTGCTCTGGCTGAAGTCACCAGTGGTGCTTATTTTGGACTCTTGGCAGAACAAGCATAGCTCACCACTATAGGGAGTTATATTCTGTTCTTCTGGTCCTCCCACCTCCTAATGTACCAAGGCATTTTTTTAAAATTGTTGTTATTGTGAAAGAATTAGAGAGGAGAGAAATTCAGTGCTTTCCCTCACCCTTGACACTTTCTTCTCTGCTCTATTTTCCTCGCTGCCTTGGGAATCCTCACCTATCACATTGAAATGGGTACCAGCAAAGTCCTTGTTTTGATCTGAGAGACAGCATCTCAATTCATTTCACAAATCTATACCTTACATGACTATGCACAAATGTCTAACTATATTATATTTTGTCCATTCATTTATTCAACAAATATTTATTAAACTCCTGCTGTATACCAGAAGGCACTGGTACAGGTATTGGAGATACATCATTTAAAAAAAAAAAACAAAAAACAAATAAAAATCCTTGCCCTCGTGGCTCATGTATTAGAGTGGACTAACTACCGCACTTAACACATACCAGACACTTTTCACAGCCCTAACATGCACTGGCTCATTTAATACTTAAAGGTAGATGTTCTTCTTTTCCTCATATTGCAAATGAGGAGGTTGAGGAAAGTGACTTGGCCAAGTTCACACTGCTAGTAAGTGACAGGGCTGGGATTTTAACCTAAGTAATAGGAAAGGCAGTAAGCATGTACAGTGTTTTTTATATTTTAGCTATATTATGATACTACGTCTCTGTCTCTAGTGTATTCTCCAATGATAAATAAACCTCTATGACCAAATCTAGAGTTCCTGGGTAGTACAAACAGTTAATTTACTGGGCTGCTAACCAGAGGTTGGAGGTTTGAGTTCACCCAGAGGTGCTTTGGAAGAAAGGCCTGGCAATCTGCATCCAAAAAAATCAGCCATTGAAAACCCTATAGAGCACAGTTTTACCCTGACACACTTGGGGTTACTATGAGTCAGAGTCAACTCGATGGCAACTGACTATCTGACCAAATCTACTTCAGAACAGATGTAGAAATTGTCCTATCTTCTAGCTTTCTGTATGCTAAAGATACTTTAGTAGATGTGTTTGAAATGTTATGCCTAATCTAAAATCCTAAATACATGTATCAAATGAAAAAGATATAGTCAAAGTGTATGCTTTTCTGATAGAACTAGCCAGAAGATTGGTGATTTGAACCCACCCAGAGGCGTCTTGGAAGACAGGCTTGATGATCTGCTTCCAAAAGGTCATGCCTTGAAAACCCTATGGAGTAGTTCTACTCTGCACACATGGGGTCGTCATGAGTCAGAATTGACTGGATGGTATTGGGTTTGGTGCTTTGATGGGGTCCACCCACATATTCCAGGAAAATCTCTTTTTCAAGGCCTACAGCCTTAGTCATATCTGCTAAGTCCCGTTTGCCATGCAACATAACATATTCACAGGTTCTGGGGATTAGAGCTTAGACACATTTGGAGGTCCATTATTCTGTCTACCATAAAAAATGAGAAGGGAGAAATAAGCACTGATTCAGAGAAATATAAAATAAATTATAAAGTAAGACCTTTTACAGCTGTATTCAAATACATTGAAAAACCTAATGAAATGGCTAGTTTCCTAAGAAAATGTAATTTACTAAATTTCACATGAGAAGAGGCAGACAAATCTATCTGTGGAAAGAAAATAAGAATAATGTCAAATTTCCCACAAAAGGACCAGTCCAGAATGGTTTCACAGTTAATCATTTTCAAATTTTCAAGAAATGAATAATTTCAGAATTACCTAACTGCTCTCAGAAAACTGAGGAAAGGATGTGCCAGGTATCGTTTGTTGGTACCCAACCTCTTATCTGACATCTGTGTTTTCCTCTATAGTTCAAGGATCTGGAAACAGGGCTTTTACTGGCAGGGTTCTGGTTAGTTCTGCTAATTCGAGGCACTAATACAAGATTAGAAAGGGAGAGGATTTAGGAACCATGTTCTACTTCTGGCCGTGGTGGCAGATCCAACAGTGGTTTGAGACGGCTCATGATCTCCTGCTGGGTGGCAATGATGGGGGTCCAGAGGCAGTGGTGGCTGCAGCAAATGCATGGATATGTCTCCTTCAGGGGCTGCAGCTGCTTCCTGCTGGTCTTGATCTCTAAACGAAACCAACTTCTCCTTTTTGTTCTTCCAGCCCTTCCAACTGTTTTGAAACCTAATTTCTCATTTTAAATCTCTCTCTGCTTGAAATACCCTGAATGGTTTCTGTTCTTCTTATTGTACTCTAACAGATACAGGAGGTAAGCTTACAAATTCTTTCCAATAAAACCCACTTAAACTGATAACATAATTTGACAAAGAAAACATAAGAAAAAAAACACAAACTGGTTTTATTGAGTGTCAATGAAAAGCTTCTAAATAAAATGTAATATAAAATACTAAAATAAAAACAGAATTTAATGAATAATTTAAAAGTAATAAATCATGAGTAACTGAGGGCTCATCCCAAAATCATTTATCATATTAATATGCCAAAGGAGATGAAGGAATGAAATCACAGGTATAAATTTTGAAAAGGGGGAAACAAATTTATTTTTTATGGTAATGTACTTACATAGCCCAAAATAATTAACTGAAAAGCTATTAGAAGCAATATGAATATTTAATTAATTGCTGGTTATGAACTTAATTTATAAAATAATTAGCTTTTCTTTTGAAAACAATAACTTGTGTTGAAAAAAAAAAAACCTGAGTCACAAAAGCAATAAGAAAAATAAAACAAAATAAACTTTAAAACATTTGTAGAACTTCTGTGAAGAAAACTTTAGAATAGTACTGAAAGGCATAATAAATAACTGAAGAAATGAAAAGATGTATCTTGCTCTTTGTTTGGAAGTTTCACCATTGCAAAGATATAGTTTCAGTAGATTAAAGTTAATCTACTGAAACTATATATGCCTATCAAAATGCCAATGTGTATTACTTAATTTTGCATTTTTTGAATCTGACAAAAGAATTTTAAAATATAAATAATGAGATTACTGATAGAAATAAGAAAGGTAATGTGGGTGGACTGGCTGTATCCAAAAATAAAATGTAGCATGAATGTTATGATAATTAAAACAGTATGGCACTGATGAAAGAATAGACATGCTGATAATGGAGCAGAACAGGAAATCCCAAATAGACTCAAATACCTATAAGAATTTAATGAATGATACAGGTGACATTTCAAAGCTTGGAAATATGCTCTTCTTAATAAACAGTAATAGGATCATTAGCCACTCATATGAAATAAATTTAAATAAAACCAGATCCCTCCCTATCATTATATTAAAATAAATTTATAATTAGTAAAACATATTTATGTATAAATGAAAATGATAAATATTAGAAATATACATGACTGAATTGGTTTCTATTGTTTGAATGGAGGAAGATTTTATAAGAATAATCATAAAACCTGGAAACTATAAAGGAAATAACTGATAGAGTTTACATATCAATATAAAAAATGTTCTTTTAGGCAAGATAAATACATATCTATCTACCTATCCATCTACCTTTCTTTCTATCTAGAGTCATAAGGAAAATAACATATTGAACACAATATATTTGTAAAATGTATATCAAGCAAATAATTGAATTTTAAATATATAAAAAAGCCATTGAGATCAATGTGAAAAAGATTAAAAAAAATCCAGTAGAAAAATGGGCATAGGAAAAGAAACACAAATGGTTAATAACTTTAGTAATATTCCCAACATTCTTCAAAATTAATGAATTGTAATTTAAAGCAATGAAACAACTTCTCGTCAATCATATCGGGAAAAATTAAACAAGTCTATATTCCATTGTTGGCAAAATAGAATACAGTAACTAATAAAATGTTTAAGTATAAAGTGGGGGTAATCTTTTTGGAGGGTATAGAAATAAAGGCAATTTCTATACAAATGTAAAATTCATATATCCCATAAAGAAAGACTATACCTGGATAATTCCCGTACAGATTTTATGTATAAACATTTATTGAATACTTACACACACCGTTCTCTGTGTTACAGTCTAGGAATACAGCAGTGACAAAGACAAGGTCTTTGCCCTGAAAGTACTAACAATCTAAAATGTAGTGCTTCTTATAATGGTAAAAAATTGGGTGGTAAGAGAACCTCTGTGTGTTGGTAATCCATACAACACGATATCATGAAATTATAAAAAGAATGAGATAAGTATACATGTATTAATGTGGGAAACGTTCACTAAATATTGGAAAGCAGAAAAGCAAGTCACAAAAACTATGCATAGTAGTTTTTTTCCCAAACTTATAGAAGTATACATACATGCACATATTCACACACCCATAAAATAGCAAAATACCTGGGAGAGTATACACCTCACATAAGAAACCAGCTTTGGAATGTGGCATGGGAAAGCAGCAGATATGACATTGTTACTTTTAACTTCATAGAACTTCAAATAGTTTAATTTTTTCATAACTATATATTAATTTTTAATAATTCAGAAAAATGGTCACCTCAGAATCTTTTCAAAAGAGGTCTCCTGAAGGGTCTTCTGTGTTTATTGCCACAGCACATTGAGATCTGTTGATAGAATACAAGTTCCCAGCTTTCCCAATGGGGAATGGATTCCTGCCTAATTAGGCAACCCAGCCAGCAGGGAAGGTACAAGCAACACTGTCTGGAACAGCTGGACTCACACCAAGAGTTGTAGTCTTTAATTGTGTGGCAGTCCATCTCAGCTGGAATTGATTTTGTTCTTGGAGTTCAACACCTTTTAACGTGGTTGACCAAGTCTCCCCTCACCTTTGTGGAGTTCTCATTTTGGAAGTAGTCATTGCTGATATTTGGTGTTTGAAGGAGCCAAAGGGGAGAAGTATCATTTACTTTGCTATCCAAAACTAACTACCGGGTGGTGACTTTAATAATCCCCCTTTTTATTCAGGGTTTGGGCCAAATAGGTAAAAAGCTCTGGCCTTGACACTCATTTTATAAATAAACCTTCCCTGGCATTCAGGATGGTCCCAAAGTGGCAGTACACTGGGCTTCTTAAAATAAAACCACTTTCTTAAACACTGAAGAGGTTTAGGATGCTGTAAAGGTGTTGTCATGGCATTTATGTAGTCTGATATCCTAAAACTCAGTCATATCTACAAATATGTTGTAGTATATTATAGGCAGAATGATTGTTTTTAGTGGGGGCAAAGGCTCCACAGATGAATTGATACAGGGCTCCACCCTGGGTCTTATGCATTAATCATGAAGTATCGTGCTTATGCAAATGTGTAGAAGCCCAATTAGGCAGAGAGGACAGAGCCCTGAGAATAATGTTACAGGCTATTGGACCTTTGAAATACACTGCTTGGCCAAATTTTCAAAAGCAAAGCAGATTTGAGATGCCTTTTTACTCTTGAAAACAGGTGTATAATTGTCTTCTTAGTGCTTATTTCATGCCTTCAACCTTAAAATAAAGCTTTCTCCCAGTTGGCATGATTCTCCCTCGTTGCTCAACAGGAGCAGTGGAAATTCTGAATCACTGACAAGAAAATAAAATGTTCATTCAAAATCTAGATGTGCTGAGAATATTGAGGATACATCAATATTTGGGGTTTTTTAGCACACATTTTGAATGTTTCGTATATCAGTTTTCCTCTGGCAAACTCTGTCATCTCTTGTATTTTGTGTGATTAATCAAAATATGCCGGTTTCTATTTTGCAAATCCATTGCACACAATGCAAATATACTGAAGAGAAAACATGAAACTCTGGAAGACAAGGGCTCACTTTTATGTGTTACTACCTATCTCCAAACTTTATTTTGCTAACTTAAAATGGCTGATGTCTTACCGTTGCCTCTTCTTTTCATAAGACATTTACTGGAAATGCTCCAATATTTGGAGAGGATGGTAGAGTGGTAGGTTGGAATGAGCTAGGCTAATAAGAAAGATTAGAAAACCTTGCTATCCCCCATTTAAATAAAGCTGCATAAGAGAGTCGTTTTTAACATGGTTATGTCTACGCTACTAATTATTTAGATTAGGCCAATGATTAGGAAAATCAATTGTTGTTGTTAGTGGCCATTGAGTCAATTCCAACTCTTGGTGACCCCATGTGTGCAGAGTAGAACTGCTCCATAGAGATTTCAAAGCTGTGGCCTTGCAGAAGCAGATCAATAGGCCTGTCTTCAGAAGCACCTCTGACTGGGTTTGAACTGCTTGACTTTTGGCTATTAGTTGAATGTTTAATCATTTGTGCCACCCAGGGACAAAAATAAGACACAGGTTAAGAAAATGGACTAAAATATTTTTTGCAGTCAGATATAAATATAATCTTTATCTCTAAATATCTAGTTTAACAAAATCTCCAGACACATATTTGAAAACTCTTATTCAACTGGAAATTGGCTTAGGTTCTTTAAAACGCTTCTTCCCTCATCAAAAGTATCTAGGAAACAGCTGACTGATAGGCCATTTACAATGTAAAAGTTACTTCTAATACAGCACTCACTGATAGCTGGAAATAGGGTAGCAGATTTGCAGAGAATGGAGAAAAAAGAAGGAAAAAAGAGTGGAGAGAGATGGTTCGGTAAAACAAGGGAAGACTAGAGTTTCAAGGGAAAGAGAGATTTTCTTTACAATGTTTGGCAGTTGAAGCTAATGTCTGAAAAACTCTCCTTTGGCAGTAGAAAAGACTTCCTGACTCTTAAAAATAGTGTTAATCCACTACTCTGTTTTTCTGAATACTCCTGGCTATATGAGCAGCAGTTCCAATTAGTTCTGCTCAAAAAGTTTGTACAGCAATCTAAAGCCCTCTAAATGAAATTTATTAATTAAGTGATTCAATATAAGACTGGCCTTTCTTAGCCGAAATCATGTTATAGCTTGGGTAAGTTAGTTTGGTCAAACTTTTCGACATAGCTTCTTCATCCCGAAAATAAAATCATCCTCCTTTCTCTCTCTCTCCTCTAATAATTAAAAAAAAAATTTAAAAAGTAATGACTACTAAAACCAGTTGCCATAAAGTTGATCCAACCGCTACTACTGTATTTTTACACAAATAATGTGTACCTTCTACGTTTGTTTGCCAACCGCACCCTCGCTCCACAAGGTATTTTCATAAGCATCCTATGCTATTGTTTTACAACAACATGTAAAAAAAATTGGCATAGCAGTGCTTATGAAAATACCTCACAGAAGGATGGTGTGAGTTGCAAACAAACATAGAAGATGCACATTATTTGCTTGAAAGTATGGTACTTTATATAAAATATGTAGAAAAACATTCTCTGGGTGATCATTGTTTTGGCAGAGAAATTAATTTTGAAATATACCATTCAGAAATCAGGACCAGCAAGTGAACTTTGTAGGATATGGGCTGTATTTCCTTTTTTTTTTAATTTTTGAATAGAAAAAAATAATTTTATTTAAAAAAAATTTTTTATTGTACTTCTGATGAAGCTTTACAGAACAGTTTCCCGTTAAACAGTCAGTACACATATTGTTTTATGACATTGGTTAACAACCCCAAGACATGTCAACACTCTCCCTTCTCCATCTTGGAGGACCTTTTTTTTGGTGAAAATATACATAGCCAAAATTACACCGTTTCAAAAATTTCTACATGTACAATTCAGTGACATCGATTACATTCTTCCAGTTGTGCTGT